>NW_026533147.1:823269-882740 GCF_026283585.1 Hylaeus volcanicus | reverse complement strand
ATGCTTCGGAAAACTTAATACTTTCAAAACAGTTACAAAATACATTATTGTTCATGAAAATCATTTAAATTTTAACAACATTCACTTATCTTTACCAGTTGTCTTTAACGCGGGTTTCGGAACAGACAAATGTTGTACGTCCCACTCAAGTTCGGCGCGCTACATGCAACAAAAATAAGACTACAGCTGTTTTTTTATGACTTACTTCAAAATATGGTAAACGAAAAGACGGTTGTCCATATGTTATGCAAATGTACCTACCATTCCGACTTTGAATGGAAAAAATAAAAGAACAAAAACTATTTGTGTGACATATCATACTTTAAAACACGGTTGACTTCCTTTAACAATTGCGCTACATTGGTTGTGCTTGACTCTCCACACTAACAGTCTAACCACGTAAGAAAAATATTAGAAAGTGTACAGAAAACGTACTAAAATTGCATCCATCGTTCCTTTATCAATTACAGTATCAAACGTTTCTGATGGAAAGGCTGACATATCCAACGCATTCATAACTCGAACTGAAAAACAGAAAAATAATCTTTATACGCTTTACGAACAATTGTTTAGTATAATGGTAACAAAAAGAGACTTACACTCCATCGATGGTTTCTCCTTATAATGCTTAGACATTTTCTCAATAGCTGCTTTAGATATATCAATATTAGTTTGGTTTTGGTAGCCGTCCTCGAAGAGTGACTCACTCATCCCTTGGGTATAGATTGTCAATAATGCGTTTCAGAATTAATTATATTTTATTATCCTACTTGACAAACCACATCCAAGATTTAAAATTTTATGAGGTTTTTCCAGAAAAGGAGAAATGTGACAGCGAAGATCTTCCCATTTTTGATACCAATCGAAAAAGTCCGAATCACTAACGAGCAGACACAAATAAAATACTCATATCAAAATGTTTGCTAACGATTACCGAGTGTAACGCTCATCCCAGTACGATGCTAAACCGTACTAGAACATGAAAAAAACAAAAAAATTAAATTGAATCATCTTTTATTATCATTTATTTTTCAATTCATTCACAAATAAATAAATTCATTGGTGATAAAAAATGTTTAACTAATTTTGAGGTACATTTTTACTAGTGTATACTTCATGTATAACTAAAAACATTGAGTCTATTGATTACGCAAAGCTTACTTGAGCCATTTGGTTGATGAAATTCAAATAATTGTTGCACTACGGAATACTGCATTTAATTTTTTGTCGCCTAATGACGCTGTTTTTGGGCCAGAAAATCATAAAAAATTCTTTCTTTATGACAAAAAGTATCTATATTTCACTGATGGTGAAAAATAAAACTATCAGTTTTAAAAACACAAAACGTTGTTTTTTCAGAAGTCTTTATTTCGCTGTTAGGTACTATACACTCCAAGCGTTTTCTTCTCTATAACACATGTTTGGAGGAGTGACACACGAATGAATTTTGTTAAAACTGTTCACCGAACGCGTGAAAATGATTCCAAATAATATTTTTCTTAACATGTCTTGCCTTTATGATTCTTTTTTGAGAATCAAACAAAATTTTGTTTGCATGTTTTCCAATTTAAAACATGCAAAAAATAGATTGAGACGTCCAGATGTTTATGGTACAACATTGAAAGAAGAACGGGTAAATATGATGGAGACTCACAAAGAATATACAAGATAGATGTTATAAAGACAATTTTTTTTTTCTATAATTTTTGTGGCTATATGAATAGGGTTTTGTAATTCTTAAATCTTGCTTTCATTTCACCGCTTTTTGTCATTAACCTACCATTCACCTTAACATTGAAAGTTTTAGAGTCATTTAGACAAATTCATACAAAGTAGTTGATTCGTTCACGCACACATCTTTTTTAAGGAAAAAAAGACAACAAAGTTTTTTGTATTATTATAATTTTTCCTTTGACATATCAATAGAATGAATCCCATTATTTGCTCTAGAATTAAATCCCCATCTGTCGAATGTATAAGAAAAATCATTTTTTCCTGACGTGTTTGTAATTAACCAAAATTATGCATCCCCACTGTTTTCATTCCTCGTTTCATTCTTTCCAATTACATCCAACGTACCATGTATGAGAAGAAAATCGTTCATGACCCATCATTCCTTACCTCAAACATTTTCAATAGACTTAGTGAAACTGCAAAACTGAAATTATCTTCTTCATTTTCTACAAGTTGTTTTGATTCCGACAGACTTTACGTCAGCATTTTTAATACCAGCGCTCTACTTGAAAATCTTTACAAAAAACAAATTCTGTCCAATGTTTTCACACAAGAATTTTGTAAAACGTTAAAAGCTTTCGAATTACTCTTTAACGACCACTGTGTATTTGCTTATTTTACTATAAGAAACTCCAACGCTCTAGTTACGAATTTGTTTCAACACAACGAGAAATATTGTACGTTTACATCTTATCATTAGCCATTTCTGTTATATTGATTATGTTTGTTTTCTTCTAGCGTCTAATTTTTTAATGTCGACTCCAAAAAAAGTTTTGTCGCAGAAATGGGAAACATCATTTCATACCATAAAAAACTTTAGGTCGTTTCCGCATTATCGTCACTGCATTATCTTACCAATAACAACCTATTTCATTCAAAGCCTTTACATTTCTCAGATCAATATCATTTTTTTATCACGAGAATGTCTATCTATAAGACTATTTGTTTCATCAAAATTGTGTACATTAGAGAAGAGCATTCTTAAAGCTTTGACCTACACACATTTCAGAGCCAATAATGTCATAGTTGTTCGTGAATATGTACCAGTACCAATGAAACTTTTCAGTAAAAGCAATTCACTTTTACAAAGTCATACTAATTTAACCTTAAGCGAGGAATTCCTACAGCAACTCGCACCATTCATCCGATGGGTTATTCGCAATCATCAACAAATAGACAGTCGCGTTAACAACAGTATAAGAGTGCCTACTCACGACGAGTCGATTGAAGCGTTTTGGAAAAAACTTTACGAACATGAAACGGAACTAATTATAGCTCCACTCATTTCATTACATATACCCTTATCCGATATCATTCTAGTTCCTATACATCATGGTAAGAAAAACACATTATCAGCAATCGGTTTCAATCCTGAAAATGTAAGCCAAAAACGCCGTTTAATGATTATTACTTGGATTCGAAGTTTTGTGAATGATATGCAATGGCATGAAAGTACATTCTTTGTCGCGGTGCATATATTAGATTCCTATGTTGCAAAATTGTTCCATTCATGCTCATTTAAAAATAGAATTTCAACAAAAACGGCCTTCCCGCCCTTTTATGTTTCAATTTCTGAGATTATGTGCAATGCTAGTGTGAATCCTGATTTTAATTGGTCGTTAGCGGGAGCTGCAGCTTTATGTCTAGCAGTGGCACTAGAAGAAGAGCATACGGAAACGTTACGAGCAAGAAAAAAAATTATAGGATCTCAATGGTTTCTTGCAACACAATTAAATGCTACAAAAGGTAGTATGTTGTCGTGTTTAACTCATGGCTTTCTAATCATGCAAACACCAGAAGACTTTTTATACTATTTTCTAGCAAACATGAAAAATTCACTCGCTTATAAACATATGTATTGTAGTCTTAAAACTGTTCCTCAAGACACACACATTTTTGACTACATTCTTTTTTGTAAACAACACGTTAAACCTTTCAAGAACTTCTCTTTTACCATGTTCGAGTTACAAAAGCAACAAATCTTTTCTATTTGGAATCCGTGTTCAAAAGAACTTAATCAAATGTATACAATTTGTTTATCAACCTTAGCGGGTTTAGTACGCTTTGTATTACTCTCAACATGTGTAGCATTTATGACAGGATTTTACTCAATGTTACCAACGAGTCGCCTAACCGCTGTTTGTTTAGTTATCGGATTGTCGTCATCCATATGCCCTCAGCTTTGCAATAATTTGAATTTATTAAATCAATTTTGTCAAGATATCTTGCACTTTGACAATGTAAAGGAATTCATCTCGACCATAACTTTTTGCCTACCGCTTTTCCAACAATCAATTCATGATATTTTAAATCAGAAACGCACATGCATTGCGTCTTCTTCTGCAATTTTCTCTACCTTTGAAAATTTTTCTTACCAAATCAATTCTATAGTAAAACAACTGTCAAACTCACCGTTAATTTACCCAAATCCCTAACAAATCGTTCGTTCAATGGTTTTCTCTATTAAATTAATTCTTTTTTGTATATAGACAAAATAACAATTCATTTCTTATTTAATCGATCATAAAAATACTCCAAATATTTTCTCGTGATTCACTTTTACATTTTTCAGCTCCTTCGCAGTGAACGTTCACATGCCACTTTCAACGAAAATTATCTTTTGAGTATGTATTTTAGGTTAAAACAGTTTAAAAATTTTTATCAAAGCCCATCAATCAATGATCACATATAATTTTTCTTCTTTTAACTCCATTTCAAATCTTTCTCATATTCCAAATTTTTAGCCATACTCAATCCTATAATAGACAATGTTTTCCGATGCATTAAATTGTTTTTTGAATTAAAAAAAAAAAAAATAATTACTGTTGAATATAATCACTTATAGGTTTTAATATATTTTCTTTAAAATTGCAATATGATCACTAAAGACAATTGAAAAAAAAAAGTCTTTCTATTTCAAATAAAATAAATTTGACAAAATTTGAAACGACCTTATTTGACATCTTCAATGCAGATATAACAATGTGAGTGGACTCGTTTTTTTTCAACCTTTTCATTCCAATAAAAAAAATATTATTTTCCACTTCAATTTAAAAATGTTTTTTAAAACACTTTGATAAATAAAACTCTTTGTCCTTGTTTTCTTTAATAGCTTGCTTTTATTGGACACTAAAAACCAAATAAAAAATAAATGCTATTTTATGTACGTTGCTAATAAAATTGATACATGGAATGATGCTTCAACTACAAGTCGAACGGCAATAAATTTTTTTTTTAAAAATGCTTTTTCAATTTTTTTTCATACAAAAAAAATGGTTTTTAAAAAATAATGTAAACTGCTCGCGAACACTTCATGGTATGAAAAGTTGGATTACAGTTAAATATGTCTTTAGCACCAAAAAGGTTAAATTTGATCTAACGCTATGATTCTATCCAGTAAGAAGCATTCATTCACGCCATAAAAAAAAACCGTTCTTCTTTATAAAAAAACGAAAATAAATTCTAGTAACTTTTGTGATAAAAAAACTAGAAACTCTCTTTTGCGAAGAGTGTTTTTTTTTTATATATACCTTGTCAACTGTGTTTTGTCATTAAAAGGTTATAAAACCTTTATTTTTTTTAAATCCAACGCGTAATGAATTGAAACAATCCTAAAAAGTCATCTATTGGAAATGACCTGTTCTCACAATTGGTCCTACTAGTAACAATCAATTGTCTTTAACTTAAGGCCGCTGTACCACGAGGCATGTTTTCAGAGCTCATTCCTCAGAGTTACGCCTTAGTGTTCATGGGAATAGTGAATGAAACAAAAAGTTTCTGCGCTCCCTACGACGCTCATTATTGAAGCCCCTTAACGTTCAACATCTTTTATGTTCAAGCCAGTCAACTGGTATTTGTGAAACTGTCAAACGAACCTCTTTTTTTTTACTCTCCTTTAAATTTTTTACATTTTTACCATCGTTTTTTGTTGCGAAACATTCCTATGCGTAACTGAAAATACGATATTCCCAGAGGCAAAGGCCTAAGTGAATTCGGCGACTTTGTGTAACACAATGGAAAGACCGAAAAGGTCAATAGAGTCGTGTGTACTGCGTTTATCCGATTATCCTTAGTCAAAACTCTTAGAAAGAATTCAGCGCATGCTCCAGACCATCTGCACAATCTTTTAATACATACTAGGTCATTTTGAAACGAATTGCAAAAAAAAAAGTGATATTTCTTGGCTAAACACCGACAAAAAAAGTACTATGCTTTTATTTTAAAACTAGGAGAAAAAAACGTTAACAGAACCAAAGGTTGTATCGTATTGTCGTTACAGACAAAAAAAAAAGTTGCTTTACTTGAAGTTGTTGCATCGAAAAACAATGTGAACGGCAAACTTTAATAACCTTCTTATATTAAAACCAACGTGTAAAGTGACATTTCGTGTAGTTTTTATCACGATGTAATGTTACTGTTGTTTATGAATTTTTATTCTAAAATCGTCTACCTGGAATAATTAGTGACATTGATTGCTTGGTTTTATGTCAAAAACACAATTTTTATCAGTCCACCAACGATCTTTAGTGTATTTAATAAGCTTCAAGATATAATGAACGTTGTGAATTACAAAAGGCTATTTGATTAAATATGCCGGATGCCTATATAAAAAAAAGAACATAGACAGAAGAAACTCTCATGTCACAGACACACATTGGCTCCTTGACTAAAGCATTCTTCTTTTAGCAAAGAAACTTCGTTTGTTACAATGCCTAGTGGAGGTGAAGAGATGAATCAAGAACATATTCAACATAAAAAAGGTGTTAAAGGTGGTAAAGTTAAAAAATCTTGTTTAAAAGAGAAAAAGGAGCGTCACAATCCTAAGGTAAGTGTTTTGAAGCTTTGTCATGTTGTTCCCAAGTATCTATTTTTTAGCATTGTTTTATTGTTAATTATTTTTCAGGCTTTCACTTTTTCAGGAGGTGTGAAAAGTGTTCAACGACGTGCTCAGTATGCGTTAGATCATGAAACAAAACGAGAACATGCCAAATTGTTACCTCACAAAGAAACAGAAGAATTCGCTCCCCCTATCATAGTAGCGGTTCAAGGGCCTCCAGGTGTAGGGAAAACAACATTAATAAGTTCTCTAGTGAAACATTATACACGCTTTAATGTGACATCCGTAAATGGACCTATTACCTTAGTGCGTTTTTTCTTCATTTTTTGTTTATTTAGTAACACAAAAAAAAAATCAGGTTGCAGGAAAAAAGCGCCGTATAACATTTTTAGAATGTCAAAATGACGTTGAAAGTATGCTCGATATTGCTAAAGTTGCCGATTTAGTGTTAGTTATGATTGATGGATCTTTTGGGTACGCTGTGCATATTTCGATTCAATAAAAGGATAATAATTTAACAATATGAAACAGATTTGAAATGGAAACATTTGAATTTCTTAATATACTTCAAGTTCATGGATTCCCTAAAGTTATTGGTAATTTTCCAAAGATATTCATTTTGAATTCATATAAAAGAACGGCGTTGGTTCAGGGGTTTTAACCCATTTAGATACTATTCGTGAGATTTCCGTGTTACGGAAAACCAAAAAAAAATTAAAAGCACGTTTTTGGGCTGAAATTTATAATGGTGCCAAATTATTTTATTTATCTGGGTTACAGTTCGGACGTTATAATAAAACGGAGGTATTTTTAAATGACAAAAGCCCAGCTTCTATTAACTGATGTTTGACTCTAATTTTTTATTCTTTTCAGATATTTAATTTATCGCGATTTTTAGCAGTGCAAAAACCACGCCCTCTTACATTTCGATCACAACGCCCTTACCTCGTTGCTTTACGGTATGAAGATCAAACAAGCGTTAAAGACATTCAAAATGGATGCGAAACTCGAACACTTCATTTTTATGGGTTAGTAGAGCCATTTGAATTTTCTCATAGAACTCATTAAATAACTGCTAACGTAACAGATACGTCAAGGGTGCTACGTTGCGGCCTAATACTCCTATCCATATACCTGGAGCGGGAGATTTCACAGCCTCAAGTGTTTTAGGTTTTGTTGACCCTTGTGCTCTACCTCTCTCAAAGTTTGTTCTTTCTTTTTGATTGTAATATTGAACTTTATTGTGTCAGAAATACGAATGAGAAAGAAAAGAAAAAAAAAAGAACACTCAAAATCCAAGAGAGACGCATTTACGCCCCTGATTGTGATATAGGTCACATCAATTTTGATGCCGATACAATGTACATAAAACTTCCAGAGCACGAAGTACGAAAAGTAGAAATGTGACTGACTCTCAAATGAAACGTCTTAGACATATTTCACGCGTCATGAACATCTTGAGTCACCTGATGCTTCGGAAGCAGACGGTCATGTTCCTCAAGACAAAATTCATCAAGACACGTATGTTATCCTAAGTATGCTATACAGATGACACTGTGAGAATTATTTCTTTTTTAGAGAGCATTTCCCAGAATCTGTGCATCTTGTTAGAACTTTACAAAGTGCGGGAGGGGCACTCAACCAACAAATTGATCGACTGCAACTACGTTTAATGAATGAGTCGACTAGTGAAGTGAAACCTAGAAGCCACGTAAAACGTATCGCTCCAACAGGAGACCAGGCTCCTGAATATGAAGACGCTAATATGTTATCTTCCGAAGCATCTTACGAACTTCTAGATGACGAAGAAAATATGTCAGAAGCTTTCTCTGAAAAAAATTATTCCAACAAAAAAAATTATGATGCTTTGGGTCATCGAGTTGATAGAGTACAGAAAACAAACGAACACTACACTCAGACCACATTGCAATCGATGCTGTATGAACCCAACGTGACTTGGTCCTTACATTCGGATCCATTAGAAGACTCGCAAACAAAGAATTTGTTTGATGATGGCTCTGAAAGTGATGATTATCTCACTTTCTCTACCATTCAAAAGAAAACTGATGACAGCAAACAACTAACAACACTTTTAGGGCAATGTGACCAAGTTTCCTCACAAAAAGATGAATGCCAATTAGTGAACGACTCGTACGTGTGTCATGTCGTCTTTCCAGAGATGAAATTTTCTAGCAATCCAACCGACTGTTTACTGTATTGTATGTCACCGTCTTTGAAAAGTTTATTTAAAGTAAGTGTTTTTTTTTTCTCGTTTTTTTCTGTAATAATTTTTTTTTTTATTATTCATTAAGAAACACTACTTTATTACGGGTGGTTGGGATGATCCCAATTTAAAGCAACAAGTTGATGCGTCTTTGTTACCTGAAATTCTTGAACCCTTACAAGAAATTCAAAAGCATCGTGAACGAAATCGTGAAGAAGAACTAATGGAACGAGATAAAATAGAACAAGCTCATTCATTTCTACAAAACTCAGAAACGGGTTTAAGTATCGGTACATATTGCAGAATTGTAGTTCAAGACGTTCCGACGGCGTGGGTGTTACATTTAAAAAGAAAACCAAGAACCATACTCTTAGGAGGTCTTTTACCTACCGAAAGCGGTGCTTGTGGCTTTCTTAAAGCTCGCATTAAAAAACATAGGTTTGTGTATGTGTGTTAGCAACAGTTGAAACACATTTTTTGTTATTCCAAGATGGGCGCCTAAAATACTAAAAACTGAGGATCCATTATTATTTTCGTGTGGGTGGAGACGGTTTCAATCTATTCCTATGTATTGTATAGAAGATCGCAATGATGTTCGTATACGTTATTTGAAGTATACTCCAGAGCATATGCACTGTTTGACAGTGTTTTATGGACCATTTCAACCAACAAACTCAGGTCTTGCAGTGTGTGATAATGTTTAGAACGACTTTCCTCATTCTAGACATTTCCAGGTGTTCTAGCAATACGGAATTGGTCTGATAATGTAAAGGAATTTCGTATTTCAGCTACTGGAGTTATTTTAGAAATGAATACATCCTTTGCTATTATGAAAAAATTGAAATTAGTGGGAATTCCTCAAAAAATTTATAAAAACACCGCTTTTATTAAAAATATGTTTAATACAAATTTGGAAGTGGCAAAGTTTACAGGTCAAGAGAAACAGTCATTTTTTATTTTGTCACAAAAACTCTTTCAGGTAGTAAGATTCAAACAATTAGTGGAATACGAGGACAAATTAAAAAAGCACAAGGAAACGACGGTGTTTTTCGTGCAAAATTTGAAGACAAAATTATCATGTCCGATATCGTCCTATGTAAAACATGGATTCAAGTAAATAGTTTTATTTTAAAGACAACATGACAATTTTTTGTTATCTGTTTCTGGCAATAGGTGAAGCCAAAAACATTTTGGAATCCCGTTTTAGACGTTCCTCATTGGAGAAGACTGAAAACTATGGTGGAAATACGTCACGGTAAATTTTTTTTAACGTCGTGTGGATTCGAGCCTTGGAAGGAATAATGTTTTTTAATGTAGCTTTAAGCTTGCCTCAACCCGACTCAAAAACGAATGAGTACGGAGGACGGCCTTATCGTGAACCTCGTCGTTTTAATCCCTTACGCGTCCCAGAAGATATTCGAAAAAATTTACCATTTAAATCGTTACCCAAAGTAATTTTTTTTGTTTGAGTATGAAATGGTTTCTTAAAGGTTTACTATTGATTATAGGATGAGCATGGGAAAAAACGCAGCACAGGGATAATAGATCAAACCACAACTCCTGGATCAAATCTTTATGAAAAAAAAGTTACAACGTTGCTTCAAAGGCTTCATTTAATAACAAAACAACGTGAACAGGAACGAAAACGAGCAGCTTCCAATCATAAAATGAAACAGCAAAAAATTGCTGAAAAGGTGAGATATATTGTGTTAATTGTTAAACTCAATTTTTTTCTTCCAGAATTTACTTCAAGCTAAAAGAATTGAAAAAGATACAAAAAAACGACACTTTGCTTTAAAAACTATTGGAAAACAGAAAACTCTTAAAAGACTTCGTATGAAAGATTAAACAAGCTAAACTGAATAAAATAAAAAATTCATGGAAAAATAACATAAAATATTATCAATCGTTTTATCTTTTCAAACAATTTTCAAAAGATAGTTTGTTCATTTTCTTTTTTTTTGTAATTAAGTGGATGTTCCACAAAATATCGAAATGAAAAAATTTTTCTGGTTGTTAATGCTTACCAAATGAAAAAAAAAAACTTCTACATTTTTTAAATCCCCATTGCAACATTGCAATAACAAAAGAAATTGTATAATTTATTAAGAATGGATAATCTCGTTTCTAATGGTGTTAATGCTATAAAAGCATTACAAAAATTACTTAATTTTATGTTACAAAATGCCTTAATCAAAACCAAAAATAATTCCGTTGAATGTAACGACTCTAATAATGAAGCAATAAAACCTTTACTTTCTTTATCTGATATATTATGTGAGAAAAATTTAATACTTTTATTAGAGTATATTGACGATAGGATTTTAGCATCGCTTGAACCCAAACCAGAAAACAACTTAAATGATCAAGAAGCGAATCCAATCGATGAGAAAACTATCTCAATACTTGTTGCATGGAATGATGTTACCAATAAACTCTATGATGATCTCTTTACTTTTCTCATTCAAGGTTATCAAACTATAAATTTAACAACCTCTCATTGGGTCATTTTAAGTCAATTAATAATTATGTACTCGTTAAAATCTTCGGTGAATGAAGATATTGTTGAATTAGTGATAACATGTTTGGATGCTTCCGATCAAAGTGATATTCAGTATATTATTGAGGAATTTGAAAAACTTTATTCAGATAATGACTCAGCATTATCCTCGGAAGGAAGTATGCACCGTCAAAAAGTTAAAGTGCCTATGCTTGATTTTAGTCGACTTAACAGTCGTGCCGAAGAAATGTCATCTATAGAAAATGAAACCATTTCTATCAAATCGTCGCATACGGTTTCGAGTGAAGATTTTTTTTCAAATCAAAGTGACGCATTGCCTGTGGATTCATCTCTTAAATCATCTTGGAAAAAAAAATACATTACTTTAAAAAAGGTTTTTTTCCCATTTCTTTTTTATTTGACTGATAGTGTAAACGAATTCAGGTATTGAATGAAGTGGAGGGAGTAAGAGAAACTTTACAAAAACGCAATGAAGAATTAGAAGATATTATCAAAAACAAAAATTCTACTTTACAAGGCTCATTTATCGATAATCGCCATACAACTGAAAAAGATGTTCAGGTGCACTGCATTACAAAATTTTTACTTCCCCTTACCCGTTTCTTTTTTATATGTCGTTTTGTCTTTCAGTCTATTTTCGGGGAAATTTACCGACTGGAAGAACAAGTGGAGCATATGAAAATAAAATTGGAACAAACAATAAAAGAAAAGAATGAAATTGAAAAATCGTCAGCAGCGGAAATACGATTGTAGGAAAAAAAATTTCATCAAATTTTTTGTTTTTATAAAAACAATTTTTACTATATATTAGGTTAAAAGATCAAATTCAAGTTCACAAAGCTGATAGCGATGAAGTCATAAGATTAAAAATGTCATTGGAAAAATATACATCTCATTTAAAAGAATTGAGTTTGTTAAAAAATAAAAACCAACAACTTTATAAAAGTGTTCAAGTAAGACATTGCAACAAGAAGAAGAAATTTAAAATAAAATGGTTGGTGTGTTGAAGGATTATTTGAATCAAATCGTTCAATTAAATGAACAGGTTGCCTCCATCACAGAATTAAAACACTCCAACGACTTATACAAGAAAAAATTAAACGAGTTGGTAATGTTTTGTTTTATCACGAGATGAATTGTTAGCTATTGAATGCACCGTCGTTTTAGACCGAAGAAAATTTACATAAGTCTCTTCAATTAGAAGAATCAAAAAAGCAAATAGCACTTCTCAAGAAGGAATTAGAATCCGCTCATTCAAAAAGGTAAAAGCACGGCTTCAAAAGCATGCTTTATTCCTTTTTGTCAGACAACAAACAGATGAACAATTATGTTCAGTTCAAAAAGAATTTCAAGATAAAATGAGTCAATTCGTTTCCAGTGATGCCTGTAATGAGACGTATCAAGGTAATAATCTCACAAAGTTAATATGTTTGAAATTTAGTTACCCAATAGTTGGCAATTTTTCCCGAAAAATTATACCTTCTGTTTTCAGATACAAAGTTAAAAGAGCGTGTTTTTTTTTTAGAAAAAGAAAATCAAATTTTACGTGAACGCAACGAATCACATGATGTTAATGCGTTACGCGAGGTACGTGATGTATTTTTTAGCGCTGACCAGTTTCACAACAAGTGATTTTTTTCAAGTTACAATTTCAACTTGAAGAAATGACGTTTTCTAAAAATGCTTTAGAATCCGAATATAAGAAACTTTTAGAAAAAGTTCAGCACCGTCAGGATAATGATGTCTCGAACGATGTCCCAACTGCGGACTCCACTCGAGTAAGATGCTAGAAGTATTTTCTTCTAGAATTTTATGCCAACGTTACTTTCTATTTAAATGATTTGATGGTTTAAACTCATAACAAAAATTTGTTTTGACAATTTATTTGTATTGTGATAAAAAGTTGTTAAATCAAGGTAGTTGTTTTGACTTTAACATTTTATCCAATTTTTGTTTCCTGATGTAGACACAAGAAAATACTAGCATATCACCAGTCAATTCTAATGAATCCTTTAAACAATCAATCCAAGTAAATTAACTTGATATATCGACTAGTTTTATTTTCAATTTTGTAACGTTTTTAGATTTTGAAAGATCAACTTAAAAGTGAAACAACTCGAAGAGAGTCGTTAGAAAGAACAATAAAAGAAAAAATTGAATGTGAACATCAATCGGTAAGGGCGTAATAAACAGTCACTACAATCCAAGTCTCGTTTTTATTCGACTCACCCGTAGTTTTTTGGTTCACTACAAGAACAAATTGCCTCTTTAACAAATCAGTTAAAGATTATAACGTTAGCAAGGTAACCGTGTAACACACTTGAACCACGTATATTGTGTCATTTCCACGAGTTTGCAGGAATGAAGAAATTTTGATCCACCGTCGCGAAGAAAAAGTTATGTCAATTATATTTCATCAAATTGGAACATTAATGGTGGAATTGAATTCTAAATATCAGACAGCACTTCAACAACTAAGTAGTTCCTCTGTTAATTGATGAAATCTTTTTTGAGGTATAATCTCTTGAAAGATTTCAATTAAGTATGTAAACATTTTTAAAAGAACAAAGTTTATTTTTTCTTTAGCACGTTTTTTCCTTAATGAACACGAAAATTGAACACAACTAAAAAACAAACGTAAAGCAGTCAATTCCATATATGTAGTAGTGAATTGTTCTCAATGATACATCAAAGAGTTTCTTCAAGCATCCTACCATTTCGTGTACAAGGAAACTTTTTTTCTTTTGTGTTATTGATTGATGGCTGCTTGCGCACCCCTAATGTTTTTTTTTTAAATAAAACAAAAGTTTTATGTAAATCCGGCAACATTTAGGAAAACAGTTTTACAAAGTTGTATGTCACAAAAATTTATGACAAATAACTCTAAGGAAACAATATAATTCCTTCATTCTTGAACGATTCCTTAAAGAAAAATCATTTCTCTGATGTCGAATGGTTTTCTACTGAACTTTTGTTTATAAAAAAAAAACACTCCATTTTGATCACGAATTACAGTGAAAAAAAATTTTTTTTTTTGTAAAGCTACCTCAGGAGCTGGATGTAGGCGACGTGCAGTTATCTGAGTCACTAAGTTCGGATTGGACCTCATCAGACTCATTGTCTTTTGAATCAGATGTCGCCGTATCGTGAGGTTCTGTATCGGTCATTGGATCATTTTCTTGAGAGTCCAGTGAAGAATGTAGGTTAGAATGTCTAGGCGACGGTTGAGACTGTAGTGGTATATCATTTTTAAGTCTCATACGAAATTGATGATCTAAAACAGTTGTTAATTTTCCGTAAAGCTTTCCCATAGAGTCATATAAAATAACAAACTCTTCAGCCTTACGAAACAAAGGCTTTAATTGCAGCTAAAAGGTAAAAGAAATATGGAATTTGTTTTAAGTTACAATTCTAATGAAAACGTACAAACGAAGTCTCAATGCAACTCTCTCCTTCATGACAAAGACGTTTAAACAATTCTAAAATCCACGTTTGTCGATATTGCGATTGTGTGGAGGAAAAAAATGTTTTCGGACTGAAATATAGGAAAAACAGAGGTTTTGAAAATAAAAAATAAAAGCTTCAAAAAAAGCGAGCGTACAAAAAGGAAACATCACAGAAAAGAATTAATGCTTTGAGAGTCTCCACTAATGTGAGTCGAAGTACGACTTGTCTTATTTCTAGGATTGTCAAGCAAGAAGTTTAAAAATAAAACAGACCGATGAGGTGGATGACATACGCTTTTTACATGTACATAGCTGAACAGTGAAAAAATGTTCCATTAGCTCTTGTGTTAGTGTATTCTTTTCGATCACACCTTTAAGTAACCTAGAAAGCAAAAGGTTAAGTGTCGTCAGATACACGTTATCAAACCTTCTTACACATATAACTGATTGATATCTTTGACCACAGTTTTTGACTGTAATTGCTTCCTAAATTGATCGGCAATCGCCAAGTACTTGTTGATGCGCTGATCGGCATAAACGAACGATCTCAATAAATTTGGTTGGCATGCATTCGTTTCAGCATTGGTATTTCTTTTATCACAATGCAAATCATCATTTATCGTTGAAGTGAAACAACGTTTCTAAAGGAAAAAACAAACTTGGTAGTAACTTTTTGTAAAAAAGTCAACTACCCTATTTCTTACATTATTTGTGACCATTTTGGACAGCACCGGGTTTGCACTGCTTTCCGCGTGTTGTGCAAGGTAAATTAGTTCTTCTGCTAAACTGGTCCACAACAGTCATTCTGGACAAGCTTCTTTTTTTAATGTAACGCTTGTGAAAAAAAAAAATGGTTCTATTTACTAAACGAAAAGAAACAATGTAGTTTTGATGCTAAATTAAAATTGACTAAAATGGAGACTTTAAAACTAAACATATAATTTTAAACTGTCATGTTTTAGAAATTTAACGATTAAAAATGAAATTAATTGCAATGGCTTTAAGATTTTCTACTTTCCGTTCTACTGACTTTCCACGGACGCCCAATTTTTTTTTGAATACTAACTTAACTGCATCACACATACTCTTTGTAGTTTTCCCTCAGTTTCATTCGAATACAAAGGAAGAAACGTGCTTAAAGTGAAACCTTGTGAGCAAAACGTCACTGGTGCACTTTTTAATATCTTAACACACTCTTCATTCACATGTTGAAACCCTATAGGGCAGAAAGAAGAGAGGGGGCTGAAAATTTGACGAACACACAAATTTTCAATTCCTTCATGAAACTGCTCAGGACACTGAAAGGTCGCAAGGTGTTGCTCAACCTTCTCGCACAAAAAGGCGTGTGTATTGTGGATGTTTTGAAAATCTTTAATAAGGGTCGAGTTGGGAGGACATGTCCATATGGCTTCCTTTTGATCGACTTGCTTTTGGAGTAAAAGTCGCGCAGTGTTTATCGGTTGAACGGGTCCAAAGTCACTTGTATTTCTGGCTTTGGTACATTTCTCCGTTTCTCCGTCACATTCTTGAGATATGACGTCTGTTGTTTCAACGCACTCTTTTAACAAGTTATGATACTGAAACGTTTTGGGGCAACTCTGAAATATCGAAGAAAAACAGTGCGGTTTATTTCTAGTGAAATTTACCTACAATAATTGGTTGCTCCATTTTTGTGATCTCACACAATTGGAGCTGATCATGATATTTTCCTTGTTGACAAAATGGTGTTGCAGGGATCGGTTCTTCCATGCAAAAAGTAGCGGACGAATAAAATGTATCCATTTTTGCTAAACATTGTGAAAAACTCGATGTGTAAATACAACGAACATCATAATCACTTTGATAAAGCTCGTATGCTTTAGGACAACAAAATGTCCACTTGTCTTTCGTGTTTTTGAAACAGTTTTGTCGAGTGATTGACGCGGTTTTTTTTTTTTCGGGTGGAATCGAATGAACACAAAGCTGCGGAAAAGTATTTTTTGACACGCAACGTTCCTTGATTTTGATGCAGTCCGTGTTATCGAGTGCTAGTCTAAATTTACCTCATATAGATTTTCAAATAACAGTTTTATTTTACATACCCTGATGGACATTTGTAGTGTGGTTTTGTATAAGAAAACGTAGCGCAGCTTTCTCCTATAGATCTGGAATTGGAGTCACACGTTAGAAATGGAGGTATGATTCGCTGTTTTGACAATAGGTTTTTTTTCAAAAAAACTCATAACTTATTTGAGTTAAACACACTTGAATGGTTAAATTGCCTATACTTGATATTTGCGGTGAACGTGCAACCGTCGAATTATCCGTTTGCCATTTCTCGCACAGTAACGTCGTGTGGGAAAAAATGTAACCTTTAAGTGTAAAGCATATTCTTGACAATGCACAAGATAATGTTTTGTACTTCACCTTTTTCACAACTAGGAACTGGTTTGAAATGATACCGCCGTTCACACGTTCTATTATTTATGAGTTTAAAATTTTTGTCACAAATCGTTTCACGAATCTTGACTTGATCCTTTACACATGTTTTACCCAAATCAACCAATCCCTCAGCACATTTTGAAGCAAAAGGAGATTTCTCGATTTGCGTGCACAGTGAATCTTTATCTAAAGACCATTTCGGAAGGCACATTGTGACCAATTTAGATAACAGATAATCCCCACACC
Source organism: Hylaeus volcanicus (assembly GCF_026283585.1). Lineage (NCBI taxonomy): Eukaryota > Metazoa > Arthropoda > Insecta > Hymenoptera > Colletidae > Hylaeus > Hylaeus volcanicus. The sequence continues at coordinate 865,311 of NW_026533147.1, read as the reverse complement.
GCTCATATCTCTTTGAGCTATTCTTCATAAGAAAATCATCCAGGCATTTAGAAGATTTCAACCTTGCTATTGGATGAGAAACTTCCTGTAACTGACGATGAGTCATTTTTGAAACGAAAGGAAGCAATTGTGAGTGATTGCTGAAACTAAAAAACAAGTAACACGGGAAGGAAGAAAAACTAGTGCGTTTTTTTTTTGTTCTGATTCACGTACGTCTTACGGTTCATGCTACTTAGACTACTACCCGCATTAACAGCAGACTTTACGCACGTCATTGCAACAATGACATTCAAAAGTATTTTTTTAAATAAGAATTTCATTGAAGAAGTCACTTCATAGGAGTAACATATTCCTTTATGCCTGAATATTGTCGTTAAAATACTGTTTTTTAACGGGCACACTATTTTTTAAATCAAAGTTTGCTTACGGAATACTTGGTTTATTAAGACATGACATGACATTTTCTAGTCAAAAACATTAAAACCAAAAAATGAAAAAAGTAACAATGTTTTAGACGAATAACACGCGACATTAGTTTTTTCTTTTGTAAAACATGCAAGTTTTTTTTTTTCTACATACAACAAAGCAAGATTCGCGAGCAATAAAATTTCAAATGACAGTGGTTTTTTTGAAACAAAATACGTTTACGTATTAATGCCACGTTACACTTTTCTATGAACGATTTTGTTTTAATGTTTTGAAAACAAGTGCTTTTAGCGCTTCCAAAGTGAAACCGAAATGTTGCTTTAATTGTTTATCGCTTCCCGATTCTCCAAAAGTTGTCATATGCAACGTTTCATCAAACAAATGATCATAACGACAGGCGGTAGCTGACTCAACCCAAATCTTTATAACATTCTTCTTAAATAAAACTTCCTTTTGATAGTCCGTTTGTTGTTTCATAAATAACTCCCAACAGGGAATGGAAACAACCGAGATATCGACAACTTGATCCAATTCTTTTGCTGCTTCAACACACAATGATACTTCGGATCCACAGCTGGCAAGAATAAGTTGGGGTAATCCTGTATTTGCGAAAACGGATAAAACATAACCTCCTTTAAGAGCTTTGTCAACTGAAGATCCCTTCAGGTGTGGTAAGTTACCACGACTTAAAGCAAGAATAGTTGGGGTTTTGGAATGGTCTAACCACGAACGATACCCTGCAATCACTTCACGACCGTCGGCAGGTCTGAAATAATGCAAATTCGGTGTTGAACGACATAAGGAGGCTACTTCAACAGGTTGATGTGTTGGTCCATCTTCCCCTAATCCTATAGAATCATGTGTGGCAACATAAAGTATTCCGAATCCAGAAAGAGCGCTTAAGCGAACGGATCCCCAGGCGTAAGTAATAAAATTTAAAAATGTTGCTGCAAAAGGACGTAAGCCTCCATAAGCAAATATTCCATTGGAAATGGCCGCCATTCCGTGTTCTCTTACACCATACCGTATATACCTACCGTTACGACACAATTTGGTGAAATCGTTAACATTTTTTAAAACTGTACAATTTGAAACTGTTAAATCAGCTGAACCGCCAACAATATTAGATATTTTACTCACTAAGCAATTTAAAATTTGCCCAGATAATGCTCGTGTGCTTTGAGGAGAGCTTGCTTCTGAGTAGACAGGAAAATCTTTTATCCAATCAATACTGTCAAAACGTCCAGAAAAGTCCTTTTGTAACTGCTGATACTCATTAGGATAATGTTGAGCGTAATTTGATACAAGTTTTAACCACATTGTATACTTTTTTGAAGCGTCTTCTCCAGCTTTTTTGTAAAAACTCAAAACATCAGCATCAATATGAAAGAGATCTTCGCTAGAAGATAATCCAAATTTCGCTCTTAATTTTAATAGTTCCTCCGTTCCAAGAGGAGCACCATGTACTTTTTCGGTGGCCTCAAAACGGGTGCCATATCCAATAATTGTTTCACAAATAATAAGAGTGGGCTTTGTTCTGCATTCTTGTGCACTTTGAACTGCTTTCCAAATGGCGTCAACCTCGCATGTTGCATTGGCGACACACAAAACATTCCATCCATACGATTGGAAACGAGCTTGTACATTTTCAGAAAATGATAAATCGGTATCTCCGTCAATTGAGATTTTATTTTTATCATAAAGCACAATTAAACGGCCTAAACCTAAATGACCCGCTAATGAGCATGCTTCTGAAGCAACACCTTCTTGAAGGCATCCATCTCCAACCAATGTATAGACGTAATTATCGAAAAGAACTAAATTCGGACGATTATACTTGGCTGCCATCATTTCCGTTGCAATCGCTAATCCCACAGCCTGAGCGATTCCTTGACCTAAAGGTCCAGTGGTCACTTCGATTCCAGGCGTTTTAAAACATTCGGGATGACCTGGCGTTCTGAAACAAGCCATTTAATACAAAAAATTTTTTTCGCGTTTCAGAATCATTACTTGCTTCCAATTTGTCGAAATTGTTTCAAATCGTCAAGTGATAAATCATATCCAACGAGATGTAACATTGTGTACTGTAAGGCACATGCGTGTCCGTTGGATAAAACAAAACGATCTCGAGCGATCCAATCCGTTTTATGTGGTGCGTAATTCATAATCTTAGTCCATAAAGTATGAGCAATAGCAGCACAACCAATCGGGGCTCCTAAGATAAACACATATTATCCAAAAGGGTAGAAAAATGTTAAATTACCTGGATGACCCGAGTTGGCTATTTGAGGACATGCTGCCGAAATACATCGAACTGTATTCACACATTTCTCTTCCAATCTTGAAATCATTTCCATATATATTTTCAATTTACTAATACTACAAATTCACTAATTGTAATATATACGTTTGTATATGCATATATACCAGGAACAGCTTTTCCGTATGTGATCGTTTCTACTCACAACACACATTTTATCTACCATTTATAAAACGACCATTACACTAAAAAAACCTCACGTCTTTTAAAGACAAAATTACTCATCATAAGTGATGTCTTTTTAGCGACTGGAACCTTAAGTGTCAGCAAAACTTTCTATTTCGCCTATTCTTCCCAACCTTTTTCTATACCGTTTTCTAACTGAATGCTTTGTGACAACTCACGACCAGTACTCCTTCCATTTACTTGTTTCTTAGGTTTTTTTTTTCTAGTACCAGCATTTTTTCAACATCATACCATTAATCATGTTAAACAAATACTTTTTTAATTTTCAATAAGATGCCAAAATGAGATTTGAGAATTTTAACACTCTGATAACATTATTTTAGCTTTCGCGTCTTTCACTCGAAATTCCCAAACACAGCTTTTTGTCTGTCGAACATTAAAAGTTGTCAGCATTTTAAATTCTTAAAAATTTCGACCTATCGTTTCAAAAAAAACCCAAGCCAATATATAAAAACGCTCTGAATTTTTCAAAATTTCTACGCTTCCCAAAATTGAATTAAGTTTCAATTGCTCATACATTCAACCTTTAGATGGTATTTTTAAAAAAATCTCCTGTTGTTCAGGTGACAATTTTTTTCTTAATTAACTTTAAAAAAACTTTTTTTTTGCAAAGTTTCTGTTCAAAATGGTTTATTTTTTCTTAAAATACAAGTACTGGTAGTCAACATTGTTTTTTTTGAACCGCGTAAGCCACTTATTGAGTTGATTGCAATTTTTTATAGAAACGAGCGTGAAAATAAATTTTCAGCTTGAAAAAATATTATAGAGATATAAAGGACGAGTAAAAACTTTTTCACTTTACCATGGGACAATACAACCTTTCTTTTAGACGGTGTTTGTAAGAAGTGAAACCAATTGAAAAAAATTTCAATGTTGTTATCGCTCATTTTAAATGTTTAAGAAATATTGGTATATGCATGTTTTTATAATCTTCGCAAGAAGTTGAAGAAATGCGACTTTTGCAAAAAAAACGTCACTTTATAAAATGAACTATGATGATAGATTGGAAAATAACATGAAACATAAACGAGCATTAAATCCATTGGAAAGAACACAAAGTCTTTAAGCTTATGCGTTAGGTATTTCCGTTGTGTTAATGACGGAAGGCCCCGAGAGTAAGGTGCCGGGTTTTGTGGTTGAGAGGGTGGACGCCTGGCACGCACTAGTAGTCTGAGTAGTGGTAAGTCCTTGTTGGTGTCGTCGTAAAACACCCAAGGCTTCATTGACTTTAGCATCAAGTCTTGAATCGGAATCAAGGAGTGAAAGTAATTCAACATTATCCATTTCCAGCATCATTCCAGTGATTTTACCAGCCAAATCTGGTTGACGTTTATGTATTAATGGAAATAATTTTTCCCCTAATAATTTTTTTTGTATTTGAGGATGCGCTGTAGCTAACATTTGAGCTGAAAGAGCTGTTGCTTTAGATGGTACAAGATTAACATCAGATTGAGGTAGCCCCGTTGTCAAGTGTTGCACTTGAGATTGCGATGTTACCGTTGAGGGTTCTGCATGCGTTGTTGCGAAACCTTGCCTATTTCTTGCTTGTGGTGTGAAAGTAAAATTTGGATGAAGTCCCACATTATTGCCTACATTTGTCGCCACACCTAAAAAAGGATAGAAACAAATCAGTAACACGCTAGTTATAAAAAGCAAGTTTCCTTAATGCTTTCTCAAATTTCTTTTCAAAAGAAAAAGAGGTTTGAAAACTATTTAAAAGCAACACTTACCTTGTGCTAAGGGGTAGGTCGGATAATTACTTGTTGGGATAGAGGTCGTATTCGCGAACGATTGACTAGCTCCTAATGCCTCACGCTGTGGCCACACAGCAGTGCTACCTGACACTGGAAGATGTCCTCCAACATAAGGCATCTGAGGTATAGGACTCCTTACATTTGTGTGAACCGGTATAGGATGTTGTAAATTGGAAATATTTCCCGATCCGTAATAAATTGAAGCATTCGGCGCATTTTGATGAAATGGTACCAGTTGAGGAGTTAAACTATTACCATGATTCATCATCATTGGCGCTACTGTAGGTTGTGCAGAAGGTATAGTATACGCAGCAAAACGCATTGCATTATTCGAGGCTCGAAATCGTTGTTGTAATCGAGCAGAACGATGCTACAGTAAACAAAAACAAAACGTTGTCATGATGGTAATAAGTGGAAGGTAAAAAAATCGTACATCACGTTTCTCCGCTAATCCAACATAAAGTGGTTTTCCATGAAACATATTTAAATGCATAGCTGTTACTGCACTCGTTGCTTCATTCGCAAAAGCAAACGTAACAAAACCAAACCCTTTTGAATTTTCTAACTCATCCCTCATCACTTTAGCTGATAGCACTGTGCCAAATTTAGAAAAAGCCTCAAGCAACAAATCATCTGTAACCTAGTATAAACAAAAAAAATATAATTTATTTTTCCTTCTATTGGAAATCATCTTACAGTGGGCTCTAAATTTTTTATGAAAAGATTTACAGGAGACTGTTTTTGTTTTGAACCCATAGGTGAGCTGGCTTGTTTTAAATGACTTTTCCTTTCAGCTTTACTCATAGCTCTTTGAACATACAAGCCACTCTCTAATTCGGATGGAATGTCTTGTAACTGTTTGTCTTCTACCAAATTATCCACTTGCTTCAAATCATTTTCTTTTACATTCTCATCAAGTGTTTTGTAATTTTTGCTTTCAGTCACTACTTGCTCCTCTTGGTTCATGTTTTTGTCCTCTACTTTTTCCTTCGTCGTGTCAATCTCTTGTTTTGGTTCTTCAACATCCGTTTTTTTATGATCATTCTCTTCTACTATCCCAGAAGACGTTGTTTTTTTACCATGCAAACTTTCAACACAGGTTTTTGCTGCAGCTGGCTCCGCGAAATTGATGAAAGCAAATGGTCGATTGGCGCGATCATGACAAAGTGCGACACTTGTAATTTCACCATATTTACCAAAAATGCTTTTTAATGTTTCTTCTGTCCATGCGTTAGGAAAATTTTTAACGTATACATTCGTAAAGATTTCTCCCGCTTCACTGCGACGTTCTGAACGTTTTTTAAAAAGACCAACATAAACGGTTTTCGACTCAATCTAATGTAACACATTTAAAAAAGTAAGCGTTAATTTTTGTCGCGTACCTGCATATTATTGACCTTATCAATAGCATGCCGAGCAGAGTCTTCGGATTCATAATGTACAAAACCATAGCCTTTAGATAGACCGTTCTCGTCTGTAGCGACTTTGCAGGATAGAATATTCCCGAACAAAGAAAAAGTATCATACAAAGCCTTGTTATCAATCACTTTATCAAGATTTTTAACAAAAATATTTCCATTTCCTGAACGCCTTAAAGAAGGATCACGATGACTCCACATAATACGACAAGGCGTCGATTTAATAGGTGTATAATTCAATGTATCCAATGCCCTTTCAGCTATAAAATAAAAGCAAAGGAAATTTTATTTCGCCGAAAAAAAAAAGTCTACAAAAGACTTTAAAAAAACTACTTTACCATCGCTAACACATTGATAGTTAACGTAAGCATATCCTAAGCTTTTTCTGGAGGACGATTCACGACAAACTCGGATTGATACAACTGGACCGATATCATTGAAAATGTCAAAGAGCATTGTTTCGTTTACATCAGGATGAAGGTCTCCAACATAAAGAGAAGCAGAAGCAAATGGTGGTTCAGGATGACTCATTGTCATAACAGGCGATCAAAAGTTTACGTTTCGAGTTATAGATTACTTATATAACTTTTTTTGAATTGAAGAAAAAAAAATCCTATACATATAAAAACAATCAAGACTGGTATAACATTTAAAAATAAGACTTTTACCTCAAAGTAAATACCAATTTTTTTTTTTTTGGTGGCTTACGGAAATCAAGAGGATAGCAGGAATTTTAAAACCTTTGCACTACAATCATAACAAAGGAATTTCTGCGTACTGCTCAACGTCCGTGCCTTTTCAAAGTTTCAGGGGTTACAAACTAAAAAGCTCTTGATCCACTGAAACAGGGTTAATTTTTTTAAAGTATGTTTGTATGTTTTGGCACAGATCATTTTTTTCGCATGACAATGGAATACTGTCAATTTTGGGTGACCTGTTACGTTTTGCCGTAATTACCAGGCCTACTTCAATTTTTCGGTGAAATTCGTTAATGTTTAGTCTTTACAAAAAACATACATAAAAAAGTAACATTTTTAACAATATATTTTTTTTGACGTTAATTAAGGCAGCTAGAAGCATTTTGACAAAAAAATAAATAATAGTTCAATACAAGAATCGTCTGTGATTTTATTTTGTTTTCAATTCATGTTGACAACATGAAACATGCGCATGTGGAATGGTCGTCTTGAAAAATTTAAAAGCAAGAAAATTCTTTTACTTTTGTTTACGAAATTTTTTCAATTCATGTGACGCTTGATAAAAATCTTTCATATCTGATTTCTGACGCTTTTTTTCTTTTGATGTTAATCCTATTCTCCATGACACTTTTCCACATTGTTTTTTAAGTTTATAATCCAGCATAGAATCTGTTCGACAAGAAAAGTTTTTGCACGTTTGTAAAGATTTAAATGTTGCGGAAAATGTATCTTTTCCCGAACCGGTAGATAAAGATCGTTCAGATTCGTGGACTGTCACGTTTCTGTGAAAAAAACGAAACGTCTCATACAAACGCATATACACACATACAAGCTGACGTACTCTGTTTTTGTTGTTTCGGTTGAATCCGCTGGCCGACGACACTGCGAACACTTCCACGTTGCACATGTATCCCACGAAGATAGTGTTTTGCAGTTCGCTAATGTTTTCTCCACACATTCTCGACATGTCGTATTGTGACATTTGATTAAGGTTAAAACTTTGTCTTTTCCATTTTTGCTTCCACGAGATAGATTTTCTATTTACATGAAAATAAACAAAAGTTGAAAAAAATCACATTTTTCATAAAATGTCGTTATCAAAACACTTACGGCAAAGTAAAAATTCTGAAGGAGTTTTATCTTTCCAGTACGACATAAGCGGCTTTTGGCACTCGTAACAATTACTAAGCGTCGTCCATGTAAGAAACGAGCGAATATGATATTTGGAATCCAATTCGAATAACTTGCTCACACTGAAAAATAGAATCAATACAAAAGTAGTTTCGAATTCAAATAGCATCCTACTTTGTTGTTGTTGTTGTTGTTGTTGTTGTTAGATTTTTCGTTTCAACAAAATCCCATAAAGTTAAAGAACACCATTCAAAAACAAAAGTTTCTGATATTTCAAAGTAAACGAGATACGAGTAGTTAGTAAAATATTGAGGCTTTTCCAGTTCAGTGTCCTCTTCATGTGAACATAGTAAAGCACCTTGTTTCCTCTCCCCGTATAACTCTGGATATTTCTAATAAAAATAGCGTGTTGTGATATGACTTTTTAAAATTCAGAAGACTACTTGATTGTCTTTTTGATGAAATTTAAAACGTTGAGAATTCGCTAGTAAAGGACTTCCATACCCGACTACTAAACCTTCTCTCCATTTCCATAATGTCGTACAAAAAATTCGAACGGATTGTGTTAAATAGAAAAGAGACTAGAAAATCATGACCGGTGCAAAACAAATAAATTTCTTTTTTCTTATAACGTACGAAAACATTTGTATCGTTCCATAATGAATTGTGTGTATTCCATCCTGGAATGTTGCAAAGAGCTGCTGACGGATTATCAACTTGTTGCAATACCCACCCAATTAAATGTTGGAAATAGCGCGTAACGTCATCAACCGCCGCTTGAGTCAGAGTTGGATACCGTCGAGGTTGACGTAAATTGTTGCCCACGGGGGGTAACCATTTTTCAATCATTACTTGATTGAATGACTTATCACGAACATACTTTCCATACCAAGAAAAATGTAACCAAACATCCTCTCGTTTTAAAACTAATAATTTCATAGAGGGATTTGTTAGGCAACTGATGTATGTTGTATGTACTTCTTCTAAAGATTGAATGTTTCCTTTTACAGCGTCCTGACATAGTTTCTGAAACAATTTTATATTTTCAGGTTGTAAAAATAAAAAACTCAATAGTGGTCTGACAAAATCCAATAGTTGTTGTGTACAAATTGTCATTAAAAATTATTTTATCGTACATGTGACTGTCATTTTTCGCAGATCGCAACGATTGAAACATACAAAGGATGCTATTGCAAATATTGGTTGGACTTGGCTTTATTGGCCTTACAACTACCGTTCGTACTTCATGCAGCGCAACTGCTGAGAATAGATCTAATAAAAAAACAACATTATGCTTTTGAATCGACTCCATTCAATTTGTGCTTACCGCAAAGTTGGAGGGACTCTGTAAAAGAGGTAGGATGCACTTTATCATCAACATATTTTTTCGATAAGAAAAAAAAATCTTCGTTATCACCAACATGCAAGTCTGTACTTTTTCCATTCTGTGAGACGCTGAATGATATATGAAACCAACAAAAATTCTCCAATTCTTTTACAGTCTCAAAAGATGACAGGACTGTGTTAGCAACAATTTGATACACGTCAAGAAATTCGACTTTAGTAGCTTTTTCTACTTTGTGCCCACGCGTCGAAATTCGGGATTCATTCTGTCCTGCATTATCCAAAACACCCTCTTCCTCTTTCTTCTCTTCTGACATACCCAGCGTATGTCGCTTACGAACTGAACGACGTAAACGTGTTGCAATACAACTTGACTCACATGGGTCCGTACTTATTTTATCTACACCACATCATCTTCGTTAGCAAGCTGCGTTTAGATAAAGAATACACTACATACCCGAAACGTTTCTATGCAATACAGTATTTGCATCGACCATCGTCAATTCAGGTTTTTTATTCAAAATGTTCCCAGCTTTTTTTTTTTCCAAATTCACAACAGGAGACTCACTAACAATCTGACGCCAACATGTACCGCATTACATCTACTTCGACTTATGATACAATGCACTTTCACACACCTTCTCTACTAACACACCCTTCTTCACAATACAATTTTGCACCGGCGGCGACGCGTCGTGTATACTACCTTCCGGCGACGACAGGACTTCTTTAACATGAGTTTCTGTTACGGGCGGTGTTGTTGGTTCGGCTTGAGCTTCTGGTACACGCGGCTTTGTCGGTTCGACCTGAGCTTCTGGTACACGCGGGTTTGTCGGTTCGACCTGAGCTTCTGGTACACGCGGCTTTGTCGGTTCGACGTGAGTCTCTGGTCCGGGCGGATTTGTCCCTTCGACGTGAGTTTCTGGTACAAGCGGCCTTGTCCCTTCGGCGTGGTCCTCTGCTAAGGCCGACGCCACGGCTTTACCCTTGCCTTTAAGTGAGTGCAGGCTTGCCGTTCCACACTGACTGTTCAGTAGAGGCAACGTGTTTGTTTCCAAATGATTCTCCGAAAAAAGCACTGTTTTTTGTTCAAGACTGTACTCTACAGACAATGACGCCTCTAGCAAATTATCGGGTAAGCCCCCAGTGTCTTCCACATGACTATTGAAGAGGGGTGGTGACTCTTTTACATAACCATTCGGAGATGATTTAGACGCCTTTTCGAAAGTGTCTACTACTGTCGAAAAGTCTTCTACGCGGCTATCCAGTAAAGAACTTGATGACGTTACCACATGACCACCTGATGACGACAATGCTTCCTCCACGGAGGCCTGAATAACATGTTGTTTTTCGATTTGTTCAGTAACACATACCTGAACGTTAAGATTGGTGTTTAAGCAACTCTGACTTTCGTGCGTTGTCGTTTCACCTAATGCACTAAAAACATGCGCATCTTGGTTCCGGTCACCGCCCTAACAAGAAAAACAAAGGTAAATGCAAAGTAAATAAACAACACCATGACTAACATGTTGAATAGTAAGACATTCCTTACAGAAAGAGCTGTCTGTTCCATGGCTTTTTGACTCACACGCAAAGTCAACAAAATGTTGTTGATCTTGAATGTTTTTCTCATTTAAAAGTCGTTCCTTTAAAGCCATTGACACGTTTTTGCTAAAAACAATTGGTATCAATTTTTAACAATTAAATAGAATTATTCTTTCGCATGACAACATACACTTGTGTTTGTAAAGAAACATCGACTTCCGACACCTGCGGTGTTGAAGGGTCGTTATTTTGTGGCGATTCCCAAAATTGCTGTTCATCCATATGGAGAGGCGACGATTTTGTTGTCTCTTCCACGGATGTTGTTATCATAGATTTATTATCGGGCACTAACATGCCATTCTGATTGTGTTGTCGTTGATACGTTGTAAACAGTGTTTTCTTAGAAGATGATAACGCCATCCATTCATTTGCACCGTTTGTTGTTCCACATAAAATGGCTTGTAATGATTTACCGTATTGATCAGCAATAGTGGATGCTTCAACCCAAAACGTGAAATCGCAAGGTTTCATTGATTCCAACGGCAAGCGTTTCACGACATCCTGCAGGGTTTCATGTGCATGTTTTTGCGCTTTGAGATATTGAAGCGCTCCAGTTGTTAAAACTCGTATCACTTTTTCTTTTGCCGAGGGCCTTCCTCGTCGCCGCCGCTGATAATCCGGCAATAACATTCGTGAAAAATCCACAATTTCCGCTATCTAAAAGGCAATACAGACTGTTACTTTAGATTTAACAAGTTGAGCATATTGAAACATGTCTCAATTCACTAACAGTTAGTGCTCTTGCTTGCCCTAAAACATATAATTTGTCTAATGACAATTTTGTAAAAGGAGGTAACGCTTCGAGCAGTGTCTCTACATTAATATTAAAAAATATATCAACTTTTTCAAACAATGTGAATCACTACCTGATCCTACTGAAGCCTCTAATACTTTAGTTGTAACTTCTTCTAATACATATGGAACGGTTCGGCTATTTAAAATTGGTTTTTCTGGAAATAGTCGAACTGGCTCATAATCTAATGTCGTATTCCATTTTGTGGACGACGTAACAGTATACCCTTTGTTTCTTTTGAAAAAAAAAACCGTTAATAATACGTTTTCGGAAACACAAATAAACACACATGTATGCCGCGTCATATTTAGTATCCATAGATAAAAACGGAATAAGTTTTTCGCTGGATATTAAGGAAGCGACATTGTTTGAACGTGCTTCTTTTACTGTAAGCAAAGGTTTTTTTAATTGCAACAACTTAAGAAATGTTGCAATTTCATTTTCTTTGGATAAAACTCGATTTTTAACACCACAGGTTTTAACACGTAGCTAAAATCAAAATGGTAAGAGAAACAACTTCATCAAAGGGTCAGTGCCTACCTGTTCCAATAATTCTTTCATACGCTGCAGACTTGAATGTAAAGGTTGCCTTGTATATTTTAGTTTTAATTTTGTATGAGTATAACAGAAAGTGTGAATTTGTGACAAATTTTGGGGGTGTAGTTTCACTTCTGTAAAAGGAAAAGTGAAGGTACGCTCCCAAAAACGATTTTTTAATTCCATCTACCTGGCAATGGTTTTATTGGTTTTTCCTCATCTAAGAATCTTTCTACTGCACTATGCAGCCCTAACCAACAATTGTGGTGCTGTAAACATCTTGCATGGTTGAAAACAGAACAACTAGGATACGAACAAGGAAGCGTGATACCATCCTTTGAATCACATAACTGGCACTTGTTGCTACCATAAAAATCTGATTTGATTATGGTGTCAAGTGTTTTAACACTAAACAACCCATTGGAGTCTTCAATAGAAATCCCAGGTGCATACGTAGCACACACCACATGAATGAACATCTCTGCCACAGTATCTCGAGAACTAGAGTTTTTCCTCTCCGAATCTTCAACATGCAAAATCCGCAAAGCTCCGCCTTTACGTCCACATACAACACAAACAACATGCTCAGGAACGTATCCGTTAGAACAAACATCGCATGTAAAATAGATATCTTGTAAAGTAGTTACATCGAGATTCTTCAACGAAGGGAAAAAAACCTGAGGCTAACAAAAAAAAACGTGACATAATTTTTTTTTTCAAATAGCCTTTTCATTGAACTGAAATGAACCATTCTTTTAATAAATCCGTGAACATACCAAATCCAACTGCAAAATATTATAAGCTTCGATTTTACAAAGTAAATCCGTTAAAGGAAAGAGTTCTTTAGGTTTTTCGAATTGAGTCTCCACAGACACGAGATAATTTAACAAAATGTCATAGGATTCCTTCGTATTCAGTGCAGTGGACTTTTTGGAAAGTAATGTTGGTGAAAAAACTCGAAGTCTTAATCCTTCATCATTGTAACACACTGGGTGAACGGCTAAACCGCAACGACGACAATGTCTTAAACGCTGGTCAGCAGACTTGGCGTCTGAATGCGCGTGTGTAAAGCAAATACAGCATATATGATCATAATATGTATCGAGTATAGTATCACGATAGCCAGCATTAATCTAAAACATGGCATAGAAGAATTTCCTTATTGTGTTTTCCCATAACGATTTTTACATTATATCTTACATGCATATTTTTTTCCTTCATATCATTAGCACCCGAAGCATCAAATGCATGAAGATTTGTCGGAATCGTGGTTGCGTGCGGTACACTCAATGTGTCTTGAATCAACAATTCTTGACATGGTTGCCTTGATGTTTTACAACCTCCGTTAATCAAATGATGTTGTGAAGCTACAGTATATGTTCCATTTGGGTAAAGATCTCGATTCATGAACTCCTGTTGCCGCAAACAACGCTGATAACTCGAAGAACGCGTCACAAGTTCTTCCTTGTGAAAAATGGTGGTGCATGATGGTGAATGATCAAAACAAAAAATTTCAAATTGAAGCATAGGAAAATAAATTTGATCCATGGTTAAAAAAAAAGCCTCGTTTCTTAATCTCAATGTTTCATCTTGTTTACTGCACATTTCTGAAAAAAAAAACATGAACAAAAATCAAGGCTTCGAGATTGTTCTAACCAGCTATTTTTTTGTTCCAAGGGTAGAAAGAGTTATTTTTGAGAGTCACCTTAACATACATTCCAGCAAGCCACGCACAAAAAGGATGAAACGAACGTTCACACTTTTCATAAGAGCATGAAACGCAAACGCCACGACGATGCGCGCGGTACAAAGACATCGGATAATGGGGTGGGGCATCACTGGTGCGAAGAGGAAAGCTTTCTAAATGATACTCAGAATATGAAGCTGTGAAAACATCCGTCTCGTCACCCATTGCTTCTTTTATTGGTAGGCAACGTTTCATATGCGGTTTCCAATTTGACATACAGCAAACAGAACAATTTACTGCTTGAGACGACATTGGAATCATCGAAACGTCCCAATGGTCGAATGTCTGTAAATCTTCTGGAACCACGGCTGGTAATAGAAACAATGCACACAACACGTGAACCCATCCGCCTTCCTTGGTATGTTTTAACGCTCCGCCCAACGTATTACAAAAGTCACATCGAATTGAACCCGATATAAACATATCTACAGCATGAGGACAAAAAATTAGATAAAGGTGACAAGATTGCGTAATCATTAAAAAAAAATCTTCATTTCAACATGTTCACCCTTAATTTGTACGATCTATTGACGACAAAAATAAACCGTCAAGACTAATTACTGACTATGAATATTATTTGACATTTATGTGGAGCTTATTTTTAAAGATGGCAAGTGATGTAAGTCTTATAGAAAGCTTTCATTGTTTACCATGTCTTTTTTTTTCTAAAGTGCACCTCTTGCAGAAGAAAGCTTCATTTTCATCGTCAGCGGTAGACTCCGGTACAATGTAGCATTTCTTATGAAGAGATGTGAAACATCGTACGCATGTCAGAACCGGATTATCTGGTTCCCATTCTTCTTCAAAACAAATACAACAATACTTTATACGATTTCCTGACGTAGAAGTGTGGAGCTTATTTAAAGAAGTCGCACTTGTCTGAACTTTTACAATCGCCTGTGAAGCGTCTGGTACAGTGAGAAAAGACGTTGCAGAAGACATATTCTTCGTATCTTGAATCAAACACGGGGTGATGAATTCCTTGAAGCAATTCTGAGAACGCATGCAAGCGACAGATGTTCGATCCGAAAGACCACGAACACATTGGGACGCAATACGACCCCATTTGGATGTAATAGAGCAAAATAGATGAATTAACGCTTCAGCTTGTGGTTGATGATGTAATTTTAAAGGCATTTGTTCATCTAAAGTTATAGCTTTGCAATACATATTTTTTGTTAAATCTAATTTTGTAGTAACTTTGTTCAGCAACGAAAGATAATAACCAATTTGTTGCTTTACAAAAGAATACTCGGAATGGCGTGGTGTTACACCAATGCCTGATAAGGACTCTTCTAAATCGTCAGTTTGTGTCTGTTTTTTTTTTAACCAATCAAGTTTTTTAAGAACATTAAAATCAAACAATTGAGATGAAACATTGACATCCCATAACATGTCTCGTAAAATGCGATAGCGTGTTCTCTCTGCTGGCATCTCAGTGAAAAGTGAAGTGGCGGTATGAGGTGTGTCACTGTCAGTTGTGTGAACTGGCGTTTCGTACTCACTTTTATTAAACAAGGTGTGACCTGTTGCTTGAGGTGTACTTAATGGACATGTCGCTACATGAACTTTGAAATTATCAGTTTCTTGCTGCAATGACACTCTCCTTGCATTCAAACTGTTCTCCTCACTTTTGTCGAACTTCCGTTGCGTACACATAGTCTGTGAAAGGATGATATCGGGAAGCAGCGTATACAAGGATGTTTTTTTTTCGGTCAATGGATCTGGATCCTGAATCGGTGTAAAAATCTGCGACGTCGTCGCTGCTTGTGGTAAAGATGTGGCTGCCGTAACATCTGAAACAGAAGATCCTGCTCTGTTTTTTTGAGCTTGCACTAAATCCCGCCAGTGTCCCATCAATGTATTCGTATTCTTTTCTAAAGGAACCTCCAGATCGGCTAACATTGGAACACCTGTTGATAAAGAGTTATGAGGTGTTAGATATGTTAACAGATTATTTTCAAACAGTTCTAAACATCCAAGATGACTTTGAATAGCTTTTAGTGTACTTCCATTCATGATTTTTTGAAAAAATAATGTTGCAAAATACGGTTGAAGGAATAAAAAATTATCTTGGTGGTATGAGTAGCATTTTCTTACACATGCTAAAGACTGGCAAAGTTCATTGACAGTCCATTTTTTAAACACCTCTTGCAACATTTTCAAAGAATCAAGAAACGTTTTAGACAAGTCTTTTGGAATTGGTTTTAAAAAAAAATCAAATAACCTTTGATTTGTTTGCAAATAAGACTGCTGAGAACATGAACAATGCAATAAAAACCCGATAAAGCAAAAATATAAAAACCGAGGAAATTCTTTTATATCTTCCTTCCAAATATCTTTCACGACAGGTAATGTCCACGCAAGTTGGGTGTTTTTGATATCTTGTTGCAATGATTTTTCTAAAATATCAACCTGCTCAAATAACATTTTTTCGTGCTCACTCTGCAAAATTGCTTCGTGAGCAACATGTTTCTTCCAGAGACCCACACCAAAAGAACCCATGACAGTGCCTTGTGGTTCTTGTAAAATTTTTTCTTTTTTATGGTTCATAGGAAATGAATCTACTTGAACATTCTGTTCACAACATTTAGGACTTTTATAGTTCAAGCGTAATACTTGCGACTTTTCACTTGATGCGGGATACATTGTTGATTGGGTGGTATCTCTTTGTTCGTCTTCTTGAAAAGTGTGCCGTGGGATTTTAGTTGAAGTAACTTGACGTCGCTTAGCGTGGGAAAAGAAAACAAAAGTTGTAGGGGCTTGACATGTTGCACCCTTGTTCGTATGAGTATTTAAATCCTCCATCTATGTAAAGCATGTATGACAAATAAACACAGGTTTTCAATACTTACGCCAAAAGGTGACAAAAAAGGAAGTGGTTCACAAAACTTTTCTATTGAAAACGGTGTTTGTTTTGAAACCAAAAAAAGAGCTAAACAATGAAGGGAATCTTCAAGAGAATCGTGTGGCTTACAAAGACATTGCCGTAAGGCATCTTCATACGCAACACTTTGAATTATGCTTTGTTTAAGCACGTTTGTTAAAAAAGAGGTTTTTTGAAATAAACTATCATAACGAGACCACTTTAGACGAATACCACGCAAAATAATATGGGCTCCCATTCCAAAATGAGCAGCTTGACCTTTTTTCTCAAAATCACTTCCATTTATATGACGCGTACCACGACGCGGTCGACCTCTACCATCTCTTGAATGTGTGTAATGTGTCCTTGATCGATGCATCGATTCTCTCCGATCTGACATGAGCGTTGATAACAGCGTGCAAACGTAACCACAAAAACAAAAAAAAATCTCTCATTTTTCAACATACCGCTTTCTTCGTCACCCTTATGCCTTTTCTTTTCTACCCGACGACACTGCAATTGCTTACTACGCTGTGCTTGGGAAACATCGTACGGAGTACACGATTCCATGAAGGGTTGAAGACGACTTTTGGAATGTCTAGACATTTTGAGTGCACGTGAGCTCTTCAAAGGGGAACCAACTGCTCAACATAAAGCTAGTGTTTGTATGTATTGAAAAAAATACTTGTTCTTACTGAAATCTTCTGTATCAGTACCGTTGTCCGAAGACCGGTCATACCATTTGGAGGGAGAAAAACGATGTGGAAAGAAATTTGTTTTCGTTGATCGACGTTTTGCATGGCATGTACGCCTTCGCGAAGTTTGCGCCTGTGTCAAGTCAACGCATAAAGAAGATTGAAAGCGCTTTTTAATATCAATAGATCGGGCTCCATGCGATTCTAGCCTATAGTTAGCTGAAGACGGAGGCATACCCGGATTATACCAATCTGCACAATTAGCAAGCGAAGATTCATTCGATAACATATTCCACCGCCGACGCGACGCAGCAGTTGGAAGAGAGGGAAACGTTTTATTACGACTGCTGTTTTGAAATGTTCGATTATGTACTGACGGAATTCCTTTTTTCATATGAGTCGGCACATTTTTATACAGGGGAACAACATTCCAAGGGGATGGATGAAAGGAGCACGGATTGATTGGAAGACATGAAGATTTTAACATAGGAAAGGAATGTTCTGATGCTTGATTTTCTTTAGAGGGTGCAGAAAATGAGTGACAAGCGTCATGGGTTTCATACGAAGTAGGCGTGTTAGTTACATACATTGTTTTGATTTTTTCCACGCATTGAGAATGGTGAATACAAAATAGAAATTTGACACGACGTTGTGCATGAGCGCAGGTCGAAAAAACACAATTTTGGTGAGGTAGAAACCTTTGAAGAAATGCACAAGAAATATGCATTCGTAAAAAACAATTTAATGCATTGCATGGAACAGTGAAACCGGTGGATTCTTGACAAAGATAGCACGAGTACTGCTTTTGATATTGTAATGCTAAATAACGACGAATCCAAATAGGCTGCTTTTTAAAAAAAGGCAAAGAAAATTGTGGACCTTCTGTCGAATATAAAACACATGAGACATGAACCCAAAGATGCTCTTCTCCGATACAAAAAACACCCCCAGAACGTTGACATAAAGAACATATTATTACAACATGAGGTTGATGCATTTCTGCTCCAGTCTCTTGAGTCATATCCAATAGCTCAACTCTCCTTATTTGCTCTTCAGCACAGCTTGTTCGATAACATGGATCGGTGGGTGATTTTTTGTCAACTACACTTAAACGTTTGTTTTGTTCGCTTTCATCGATACTTTTGGAAACCAAGCATAAATCATCCTTTCGATATTTACTATATTCACAAGCAGCGCAAAACCAAGCGTTTCGTACGTCTTTTTCTTCTCGAGTGTAAAAAAGTCCATAACATTGTGGATGAATTAACACCCCACATGCACGGCATGCAATCATTTCGTTATCAAACTCTCGTACTTGCTCAGTTACTTGTTCTTTAGATGTTGCATCCTTCTCCCAACAAATTCCACACACACCCTTAGGAATTGAAAGAAAATGTTTTAAATTCTTGTCACTTTTATCCAAATGCAACTCATTGCTTTTCTGGTCATGATCAATCCAAAAAACGTCTGAATCGTTCAATGATTGATTTCCAGTCATATCGAGGCCCAATAATGGTGATGAAATAAAAGTTGCCTTATCAACATTGGTGGAACCTAAGGACTCGACTTCCGTAGAACACTTTTTGTCAATCGACGAAATATCTTTCTTACTTCTATACCCTTGTTGAGACTCATTCAAACCAACCTGACTTTCTGACAAGTAACCTTCATAACTGTTTTTTTTTATGTCAATGGTATCATACAGGCCAAAAGAACTCCTTTCGCAATGCCGCTCATGTCTTGGCGTATCGAGAGTAGAGTTGGATAAAGGAGTGACACATAATGTGTCTTCCAATTTGTCCTCTTCTTCATCAAATTTTTCTGAAAAACTCTTCTTTTCTTGCGAAAGGTTATATAGAAACGCTGTTGTGTTCAAATGACCCTCAATACTTTCAGTGTTTAATTCTTTGTCGTCACTCAGTCCATATGACACAATTTTTTCAACACCACCATTCCACGTGGATTTTTTTAAACTATATTTCCATTTTTTCTTTTTACAACAACTTGATTCTTGCTCATCTTTTAAACAACATTCGACATGATTAGACAAGGACAAATTAGAAATAGGTTCAGCACAAGGATCATATTTTTGCTGCGTCTTTTGTTCAGTTACAAAATGAAAGGTTCCATCTTCGCTTTGAAATTGTCTGCACTCACAGGAACCATGATTTGTCACGCCACAGTCCTGCGAAATGCTTTCTTTTACATGACAATTTACATAATCTTCTTGACTCTTAATATTTTGTATAACATAAGGATCACACACATTTTTCCTTCCATTCGAAGAAAAGGTGTTTTGTGTCATACAAGTGTCCATTTTCCAAAAATCTTCCTTTCTACTGGTTTCTTGAATGTTAGAAACTGTTGGTTTACTCGTGTTCTTCTCGTGAAATGACAATTCACGACATGAATACTGCGATAAAAACGGTGAAGATTTCGCTACAGTCACATATTGCCCCAAGGTGGTTCCTAATTTCCATACACCTCGACGTCCTGGATGCAAACCAGGCTCCGTTAAAAAAGGTGTACCCGTCACTGTTGGAATCACTGCCGATCCTGACGAAAACATTACTCTATATCCTTTGAGACTAAAACATATTTAATTCATTTTTTCTAAGGAAAAAAACAAGAGAACAAGATTAGAGTTGGGCATCACTTGACTTGTAAAACATTCCCATTTATACAGTGAAGGACGCGAGATAAACCTGTTACAAAAATAAAACAAATTACACAAAAGCAATTTATCCAGCATATAGCAAACAACACTTAAACACTCTACTTTTCCAGCTACACAATTTTTTATTTAAAAACAAAAAAAATTGACAAAACAAATCTTTTCTCGATTCTATAAACTAACTTAACTATATGAGTTCACACTAAAACCTTTTTTTATTTTTTTGCGTTACGTATAAGATAAAAAAAAAATTGTCTTGTCATAAGGTTTGCAAGGTGTGATCATGCAATTTTTTTAAAAAAGTCAAAGAGAGCTTTGTATTTAAAACCTACCACTTTCTACTATATTGGCTATGAATAGAACAAAAAAAATACTTTTAAAAAACTTCAGTTGACATTTACTCTCTACACAAAACAAAACAAAAAATTTTCATCTTATATGCAAAAAAAAAAAAAATAACTTACATTTTTTTTTATATATTAAAGTCAAAATGTGTGTATTCAATGAATTCGACACTCAAAACTTTTTAATTAGAATCACAAATTCTATGAAACACGGCAGGCCAAAATCATCATGCTGCAGGCACTGCTTCTTTTCAATGACCCAAACAGATTTGTAAAAACCATGCTAAATTATGAGGAATATCGAAATCTTACACTTCATCATATTTCAACTGTATGCAGTTGGCCAACGAGAGAACAAGGCCTATTCTTCTTATTATTTTTAAAAAAACTTTTTTAGATACAATGACAAAACCATCATTTTGTTTTGAAAAACTTTTCTTCAGCAAGTTCTTTTTTTTGTTACACTTTCTTTTTTAAATTCTTCAGGTTGGCAAAAAAGAAGAAACATTTTTTTTAATTGTAATCAAAACATTTTCATTGCTTGAAAAAATTTTGTCACCTACACAAGTTTTTTCTTCAATAAACACATTCTTCTTTATCTTTATCAAGTTGTCCACTCTATTGTTCTCTTAAGAAAAACAGAAAACCGCCACAAGGTAATGAATAAATTTTACATCTTTTTGTATTGACACAATTCAAAATGCTAACATGCTATTGACTTTAATATAACGAGAAACTTTTCTTAAGGAACAATTTCTTTAGAATGATCATAAGATCCACGAATAGTATATTTTTCATAAGTTTTGGTAGAATCATACTGAAAAAATTGGGATAACACTCGTTTTCAATTTGTTTTATTAGAAAGTCAATGACTTACTAGCTCCCAACGGGAAGCTGGGAAGATATGTTTATTTGCTTTATACCACTTCCGATCCACTATTTTACCTGCATGTGACTAAAACAATTCATTGTCAATCTATCTCAAATAAAAAACCAGTAACGAAACAGTACTTCATCTTTCTCAACGCTTGCGTCCGAATATAAGCGAACATCATCATGAACATCAAAATTGAAAAGAGGCCCTGATTTTCCTTTAGCTTTATTTTTGATTAATTCATAAAAAGTTACTTGCTAAACACTGACGTTACTTGACACCCATTTATTATTGACACTCACATGCGGCAGAATTAAATCCTCTTTTATATACATCAAATTCTCCGTTGAAATAGATTTAAGTTTAGGAAATTCTTTTTCTAATGATTCTCGACATAACGATAAAAATTCCCCAACACTAGTGCCTTAGTAGCATACATGAAGAAATTTTGAACCATCATAACTGTTTTTTTTTTCTTTTAAAAAACGCATATTAGACATTCTTTTATAATCGTTACCTTTCTTTACTTGAATACAACGCCGATGACCAAGTCCATCCCAATACGAATATGTGATCTCTAAGGGTTCCTCTGCATGGCATAATTAAACAAGTGATAAAAACATACGTTTACTTTTTTTGATTACCTTTAATACGTTTTTGTTCTAAATAGTATTCTTTGATAATTTTTTCTTTTTCTTCATACAAACGTTTTTCTCTTTCTGCATCCTAAAAAGCTATTGCCTTCTTGTAGTGTTTATTGAAATACAACAAAGATTACACATAAAAAAGACGTATCGACCGTGGTATCCTTTTTGATTCCCCTTTTTATTTCGTTATTCTCTTGAAAATATCATTTTCTTCATTTCTCCTTGAGTTTTCAGTGACACTTACTTGAGGTGAAATGTGACGCTGCGTTTGATTTCTTCACAATGTCTAGAGAAGACTCATCCATTTCATCTTCATCCGTGCTGCAATCATCAATAAACGACAGTTTCGTTTTTTGTATTTGACTAATGAATATATTGGATTTTACAGGTCTAGCAGAAACAAAGCAAAATTAAAATTATACATAACGTACTTTTCTTTAATAAAAAGATGGTCATTCTAATAGAAACCTACGTTGAAATTTTGGCCAATTCCATTTCTGATCTTTCTTCCATTTTTTCTAAAAGTCGTTGTCTCTTCTCTCTGAATTCTTCCGCTGAGATCAAGCCAACTGTTTGTTCTTGAAATTCTACTTCTAAATCTTCTAAAATGGACCCCGTATATTTTTCATGAATATCACATATTCGTCTTTTTTTCGTTTCATTATCAATTTCGGTTTTCGCTGCTTCAACTCCTTTCAAACGTCGATGACGCTCTTGTAGTAATTTAAAAGCTCGACCACCTTCTGAACAGTGAACTGTTTGTAATACAGCATTACCCGATTCAAGAGGTTTATTTTCCATTAGACAATCACTGTGACATGCTTAGAATACACTGGAAAAACTTCTACTAGTCACTTTAACAGTGCTAGAATCTGTGACTTTACCAGCGTGTTTTTAATTTTTGAATAAGCATATTTAAAAAAATTTCTCCCATTTTCTGCTCACTCGAAACATACACTTTATAAAAAAAATTGTTTACAACGTCGCTTTTAACACTTATTTTCCTCTTGTACATTTAACCAATCTGTGTTTTTATTTCAACGAACACAATCGTATTCGTTTTCTTTAATGTTTCCTTTTTCAAAATTTATAAAACGAAAAATGAAATAATTTGTTCTCTTTCAAAGTGAAAAAAAAAAAACGATTACGATTCATATGAATTCTAATTATTAAAAGTACTTTATTTTTTAGTTATATTTTATAAATGCAATCTTCTTTTGTTAAACAACTGTATAAATAACAAACATCAAAAAAACGCTTTGTGTTTACAGGACGCTCTCTTAAAACATTTTACATATCTCTTGTTTTGTTTACCGTACTGTAAAAGTAAGTAAAAGTTAATGTATTTTTTATGTTTAGCTTCGTGCTATTGTTAGTACTAACCCCATTTCACAACTTAGTACTAATCTACATGTCAGACAAACAGCTTATCTTACGAAAATTCTTGCATGCATATGATTTATCGCCTTGTTGTAAATGTCTACTCTTACACATGAATTGATTAAAAAATAGTCCATTACCGATTTCTATTACAATAAATTAGTAGTAAAAAGTGTTTTTATTCACTTATCGTTGATTATTTCTGTAATTTCGCTTTCTTGTCGTTTTTTAATACAAATTAGGCCACAAATCGTAAAAAACGAACAAACAATTCAAAAAAAAAAATTTTTTTTTCTTCAATTAACTTTTACTTTGTTTTTTCTTTCAAGTTGTTCTAAACATGGAAAGAAAAGTATATGCGTCGACTGAAACTAAAGTGACGGAAGAAAGAGAATCACAAACACTTTGCTTACTTCCCAATTCCAAGTTAACGGACTTTATACGGATCAATTCGCCTCATCCACATTGTTTTCGACGCCGAGCTATATTAAAAAAATACCCTGAAATAGAAGAGCTTTACGGGACAGATCCTATCCAAGCCATCCTAATGTTTTCAACCGTCTTTTTACAATTTTTTATCAGTTATTATGTTTCATCTTATACATTATCCTATTGGAATTTCTTTTTAATAATCTATTTTATTTCCGGAACATTAAATCATTCATTGTTTGCTGCTGTTCATGAGACGTCTCATGGAACTGTTGTACCAGAGGGATTATTAAGTTATCTATTGAGTATTCTAGTTTCCTTACCAATGGCTGTACCCGTCGCTATGTATGGTGATTCTCAAAACCCCATCGAAACTAAAAAAAAAAAACTCTTGTATCTTCTTTGTAGACCTTTCGCACGGTATCATCAAGATCACCATGTTTATTTAGGAGTTGAAGGGCTTGATCCTGACCTTCCAACCCGTTTGGAAGCTCGATTGTTCCAATCTCTTTTAGGAAAATTCATTTGGATTGGTTTACTTCCGTTTACATATAGTTTACGACCATTTCTTGTAAATCCTAAAAAAGTAACGTATTTTATTTTTCATATATAATATAGTATCAATAAGATGCCACGTTTTCCACTAGATGTCACGCCTTGACTTTGTTAATATTATCTCCGTTATTATTGTTGATTTTCTTATTGCCTACTATTGGAGTATCAATTCCTTATTATATCTTATTTTAGGAACTTTTTTTGGTGGGGTTTCCTTTTTTCACGTCTGATTTGTTGTAGCATGTATTTCCCTTGATTGTCTTTGCATTACAATAGCAATGAATTATCATCCTTTTGCTGGACACTTTATTTCGGAACATTATGTTTTCCCAAAAGTATTTTACTTGTTTTTTTTACTTTTGCTTGATTTTCCTTAAACTTCCTCTAAATTTTGTTTTTAAACACTTGTAGGGAGACTCGTTTCAAGAAACAAATAGTTATTACGGTACTATGAATTACTTTACATACAATCTTGGATACCACGTTGAGCATCATGATTTTCCTCGTATACCTGGCCGCTTTTTACCAAAAGTATCGGCTATAGCCAAAGAGTTTTACTCTATGCCTGAGGTAAAAACGCGAACACTAAAACAGTCAATTATTGTGTTTGATATCAGCACCCCAATTGGTCTGTAACAATGTGGAAATTCATAACGACAAGTGCCATGACACCTTTCAACCGTATTTTTAGACCTAACCATCTTAAGAAAACCTGTCAAAACCCTTCTTTATCGAGGTCATTTGAAAAAAAAATTATACCATTTGGAGGAGTTGGTTATTTTTGGCCTTCCGTTTCAAAATAACTAGATCTAAGTTTCTCTTCCCACACTTTTTTTGTTATTTCCTAAAGCATTTCTTTATAGTTAAAAGTTGTTTATTAAGAAAAACAATTGTATTTCTGTTAGAGAAAAAAAAAAAATTGCGCCTTTTTTATCCAATTTCTCTTTATTAAAACATTAAACACGAGTTTTAGTTTCATGTGAGAAGTAAAAAGTGCACAAGAAAATTGATGCTAATAGCTAAATTCTTCTTAAAAACAAATGATATATTTTTAAAGTTTAATTCTGATAATTTGACATCTTTTATTAACTTCACCTAATAAAATTTCCGTCACAGACATATCATGCATCGTATCGACTTGCTTTAATGCTGATTTAGGGTAAATTTGTCAATAGATAACTCTTAAAAAATGACACCATTCCATCGTAACATTTTCTTCCCCTTATTACTATTATTACTTTTGATTCGTAGCATACATTCTTTTCAAGAAGGTTACGATTTTTATGTTGAAGTTAAACCTCAATCTCGACGTTGCTTTTATCTTACCTTACTACAACATACATTCCTTACAATCAAAATTCAAAGCACAAAAGAAACCTCAATGAGGTTAACGGTCCATCAAAACAATATAATAATATTTGATGATACCAGAAATGGAACACTTTATACATCTTTTACTGTAGCTACTTCAACCGAGCATTTTTTCTGTGTAACAAATAAAGGAATAGAGAAAGTTGTCTCACGAATTCTTTTAAAAGAAGGACATTCGGATGTAAGCCTTTCTGAGATTGCTAGAAAACAACACTTAGACCCAGGAGTTGAGGTTTTACAAACTGTTAGAGATACACTTCAATCTTATCAGGAAAATCTTCTCTTTACAAGACGCCAAGAAGCTCGCATGACTGCTTTGCATCAAACTACTGCTTCTCGAATTATTATGTTCTGTTGTATTAATTTAGTTGTTACGATTGTTGCTACATGTATTCATGTTCTTCATATTCGTAATTTCTTTCGACGAAAAAAAATTATCTAAAATTATATTGTTTACTCTTACTTTAAAAAAACGGAATTCTATTATTTCTATTGTGCATTTAACCCTTTCTTTTTATTAAATTGATTATTGATTAATTTTTTTTGCAAACCTTCGATTTAAATAAAGTTAAGGAAATTTTTTTTAGTAGACATCCAAATATAAACGTGTTACGTTTTGTTTCAAAAACAAAACACTTTTTTACGTTTATAAAAACTCATTTGTCAATCTCGTTGACAAAGTAACAGGTGACTTCTTTTTAATCATAATTAAAAAAATTAAAATGAGGTTATCACACATGTTACAATAACTCAATACAAAAATACTAAACAAATTCAACTTTTATTTTATACCAGTTGCATAAAAAGTATTGTTTTTCCAAATATCGAAACAAACAAGTATATCTCGCATTAACATGTTTTTCAATCAAAGTGTAAAATAGGAAGTTTTAAAAAGTATTAGATAAAAAAACTTAAAATTAATTTCAAATTATGTTTACGAAAATTGAATTCTTTATTTTTTAAGAATTACCATTAACTAAGAAAATTTTCGACACACGCGTGTATTAAGATTACGAAAAATTCGCGACAGTAGAAGTGTTTCACAGAAATTACCTTGACATTTAAAGTATATTTATGAAATTTATTAAATTATTTACAATTAGTCAGGGGGGGTGGCACAACATTGTATTTTTTTACATTCTCAAACCATATACAAGACTAACTTTTTTACAATCCTGTTAAAGTTATTATTACTGAAATTGCTTTTTCGTTGTGTTTTTTTAATTAATTAGTATTCGAAAAACTATAATGTCAGTTGAATTACAAATTTCCAAGTGTCATCAAAAACACACTATTGACTCGACAAGCCTTCAAAAAAAAGTGTCGGCAGAAACAAATAAATTCGAGCAATGTTCAACAAAATCATCTCCTCGTTCTATGGACACACCGACACCAGCAATGTCTCGAGCTTTTTTTATAGAACAGGAATCGTTACGATCTCAACAAGCCTCCTTAGCATTAAGTGATCCTCTAAATAAATCCTTGGACACTTTAAGGGCAGTTTCTTCTACATCTAATCTACATATTTTATGTCAACTGATTGCTTCAACTGAAAATTTTGAAAATTTAGATTGGGGAAAGTTCAATGTTGACACGAATGGAATAATTTTTGATGTCAAGAAGCACAGTGGTAATATGTATACTACGTTATCTGTAAAGTTGGAGAATTTCATTCATGTAAGTTATAAAAAGATTTCCACTCAGTAAACAGACATACAGATACAAACGTATTTTTCACGATGACTGTTTAGCTTCTGAAGAGGTATACCTCTGGAGATGGACGTACAACTAAACGTGTTTCACTTGATGATGAATTACTTGACGAATTTTTAAAACAAGTCATTTTAATACTTTACACAATAAAAATCACCAATGGAATTTGGATGTTAAATGGCACCGAACAAAAAGACCTAGTTTCGAAGGCTGACGAGGTTTCTGTGTAAGTGTAAGTATTAAAACGAATTTTTACTGATTTTTTTGCATATTGATGCATTAGTCAAATGACAGAACTTCAGCCACGTTTAATTTCGTACTTAAAGTGCAAATTTAAATTTCTTCAACATGACCCCGTAGCCTTTCTAATAGAACTTTTACCAGAAACCTTTGATAAGCTTATCATGTGGCTTACAACGTTACTAGGAAATGCAGCACTCGTTTGTTCAAGTTTCCTTTCTTCGCCTAACCATTTTGAGCACTTGTCAAACCCAGTCATTCGTTATTTAGAACCCTCTTATGACACTGTTTTTAGAAAAGAAACAGTAACAATTCATCAAAATGATAATACTTCAACACTAACACCGGTACCAACAGAGTATTGTATTGCTTATATTCAAACAATCGAAATCTTTGAATCTTCCATTATCATGAAGAAATTGTTTCAAACGTCGGAAATTCAGAACGCTCTTGACGCATTACAGGGTGTCAAGGCAGGCCTTCAAGAACTTGCTTTAACGCAACGCTTTCGATGCCTGTCACTAATAAAGCAAAATAATGGATTTTCTACGGAAATCGACAGAAAAATTCATGAATCCAGCATGAAAAAAAAGCAATATACTTTTAATACGATTGCCTTCTACGCAAGCCATAACAAAGAACTTATTCAATTTATTTCCACCCACCTTAATGAAGTTAAACGTTCTTTGTTAGGTTTTTTTCGAGTGACGGGAATGCTACTTGGTGGTGGATATGACGAATTGAGAATTCAGAAAGAACTCGTTCATATATTAGTTTTCGGAAGTTATTTATCTCTTGTAGGTTTTCTTTTTTTTCATGATCTAAAAAATTTAAATCAATGGTTACTTCCTTATATGCCTCAATTGCGACAACGATTAAGAGCGCGTCCGGCTCCAAAACATTCAGTTTATGAAAAAAACGTTACCAGATTACATTCTGAACATTATAATTGTTCACCATTAAAAGCGTCGCCTATAGCTACATCCTTGTTCGATATATTCTCCAATCCGCAAAAAATCAGTTTAACCCGACAAACAGAAAGTGATCAATTGTTATCTTTGTT
This sequence comes from Hylaeus volcanicus, assembly GCF_026283585.1. Lineage (NCBI taxonomy): Eukaryota > Metazoa > Arthropoda > Insecta > Hymenoptera > Colletidae > Hylaeus > Hylaeus volcanicus. Next base: position 836,501 of record NW_026533147.1, on the reverse strand, counting down.
TGTTCCACATTATCACAAATCTAATATCCCATCAACATCGCATAATGAATCAGTAACACCTCCTGCTGCGCGTATTCATTCCTTACTGGGGTGGATTGTGTGGGAAGGCGATTTACTACAATTGTACCATGAACTTAATTTCATTTTAGAGCCTTCTAGTGAAAAAAAGCAAACCCTTATTGTGGATGCTTTGTTTAATGCACTACTTCGAGGATTTTCGACTATTCAAGATAAATTTTATTCCTCCTTTCCTAGCTTATTCCGTAATACTTTTTTTTCTATACAGCTTTAAATAATTGCATTTTCTTTCTTCTTTTTAGCTAAAAATTCTGAATCGGTCGCAACATCCGATATTCTGAATTTCTGTCATGTAAAACAATTAATTTATTTGTTTTGCTTAGTTTCTTATCAAATACCTTTTTTTTTCAGAGAATGTTAGAATGCCTGACGCTATGTTATTTGGGTGAAGTTGAACTAAAAGCCTGTTGTAAAATTGTGCAAAACACCCTCGATTTAGAAGATAGAGCAGAAACACCATCAATAGATCACTCCTTTGCATCCTCAATTGCGTTGCGCGCTTTCTCTTTAAATCCAGAGAATGCCTCCTCTAAAATAAATGAGGGATTTCCAAAACTTGTTTGGAATTTACTACACCAATCCTTGTGTAATTCAAAACCTTTTATTCAATCAATTTCATGTAAAGACTTTATCGTTCTGTAGTTTATGCGTCACCTCTTAATTCTACCATGAAACCTTCTATATCTTTGACAACCGTCGAAGCTTCATCGTTACGGGTAAAAATAAATAAGCTTTAAAATCAATTACAAAAGTTAAGTATGACTACGCTTTTTTTTTGTTTATATAATAGATTACTAGTCTTTTAACTGACATCGACCGTCGACTAACTTCCACACAAATCAAATGCGACACAAGTTTCATGGACATTAAGAATACAGACTCGGCAGTTGCATCGTTAGAGAAAAAATTTAATCATCTTGAAGGAACAATTTCTCAAAATGATTATACCGTATGCAATGTAAAACAACTCGATCCAAACTATTCGTATACTCATAAAAGCATTATCCAAAAACAGCTATCTGAAACGCATATGCCATCTGAAGAATGTTTGCTGAACATCACAGCGAAGGAAGCGAAACTGTCAAAATTACCAAGTGAATCAGAAGCAAAGGAGTCATTACCTTTTAAAGGTAATGAGTTGTTTACATTTTGTTAATAAATGTTTTCATGTTGCGAATTTAACTAAGGTATTTTAATTACCAACAAGGAAAAACCATCGTTAGAAGTTCTATCCGATGCAAGTGATATATTTGATAAAAAATCTGCCGAGTTTATTGACGCCACTAAAAAGGATATTTTGAAACTAGAGGAAGAAATTAAAACAATACGTGAAAACTTGAAACAAACGGAAAAAACGTTAACTAAGGATCTAATTGAAAGAACAAAACAAGAATTGTCTCTATATTTAAGGCAAACACTTTCTCAAACTATATCAAATTATGTAGCCCTTGCTTTAGAGAAACAGAAAAAACCCAACGTGAGTCGCAGACGACCATTACTTTTGCCATGGTCCTCTCCACATGAAACATGGAACCGTAGCACGCAGCGTATGTCGTTAGGAAACTTGAAACACTGCAGTTCACCGTCAAAACATGATAGTAATATTCTAAAACGAAATACTAGAAGTGAAAACAAAAAAAAAGAAGACTTGTTACTTAAAAACATATGGAAAGGGTTTGACACGGACGCCGACACACTTTCCATAATGCAGGAGCGCGAAAAATACGATCCGAATTCATGTCAAGAAAAAATTTCTTTATTCGACTCGACGACTGAATTACTACAAATGCCTGATCCTAGACACTCTCATAATCATCCAATGTTTTCTCAATCCGATACTCAAAAAAGTAGAGCTTCTTTATAACAAATATTACAGTATTCTAAAAATACAATTTGTGTAAATTCTTTTTTTTGTTATTCACCAAGAGAAAATTGTTCAGTATAAAGTGTTCTAACAACTGATTTTTTAACATAACTTTGAATTATCATGTTTAAACAGTCGGAAAAAAATAATATAATATTTTTTTTAATTGCAAAAGTTTTTTTTTTTAATTTACAATGCGTGTCACTTGTTTCAAAAAAAAAATTTTACGTTACACTTTTTACCTTCACAGTGACAAAATTGAGTTGACAAAAATCTGCTTACTATTATAGCTTTAAAGTAAAATAAACGTTTTTAGAATATCTACGATATAGTGGAACCATGTTTACAAAGCAACAAGGCTTTTTTTTTTTTCCATTTGCTAACTATCTGCATTGGTCACTGGAAAGAAATAACTTTATTTCATACTCTTATAGGTATTTAACGACAGTAAATAAGTTTTGGCTTGTATTTTCAATTATATTTTTATCCATGTTTGTAAGGAAAGACTCGAAAAAATATTGTTAACATTGGTGTGTCTTTGTCTCCCCACAATGTTAACTAATACAATGTTAATTGTACAAACATCAGTATCATACGGGTTTTCTGGGACAGCACAGTGGCAAACACTCGTAATTCATTACCACTGTATTTGACTGTTTTTGTCGTTGACACGCTTTTTTTTTAAAAACAATTAACGCAATTTTTTTTTGTGCAGAATACTTTTCCAATACACGTCCGGCAATCTTTACTTCTATGCAGGTTTACCATCAACAAAAAAAACGAAAATCTGTAAAACTACGTGATATTTAATTTTTTTAACTTTAATCTTATTTTTTACGCCATTTGTATTTTTCTTTTAATATATAAAAAGAAAGACATATTTTTTGTTTCCTTGGATACTATTTGAGAGTAAAATAATAAAAAAAAATGGACTGTATATGTGCCATGTTAGCATCTATTGCTAATACAGTAGCACGAGCTGTGAATCGAGCCGACTCGATATTAATACCTACTGATTTTGGAGATTTAGGTTCTGCTGCAGCCTATAATTATCATTCACTGCTTGAAAGCGCTGGTTCTTTTACTTTGCCATCTCTGTCGCCAACACATGTTGCTGCTTTAATAATTTTGTTGTCGGTTGCTCTTGTTCAAAGCTTTACATTTATTGGTATGTTTTCTGTTGCCTGTCTTTTTTTGAAAGCAATTTTTTGTTTCTTTACGTATTGATAGGTTCAAGATCAGAACATCAGTATCGTACGGAAACGCAATCAAAAAATACAAAAGACATCCCAAATCATTCATTTACAACCCATCCTGATGATACTAGTAGTAATGGACCAAGTCAAAGTTACTGAAAACAATTTAAATGAATTTTTGCTTTACATCAAAGAAAATCAGAGTTGCCATTTATCGACATTAGTACTAAGGTTTTCACATCCAATGTTTTTTTCTTTCAAATATGTTTTTTTCCATTAAACCAGCACAGCTACTTCGATTTTCTGTCCTACTAAAAGTGTCTGATCGTGATTTTTACTTTACGTGTGTTTTTTTTTGATAGAAAGGACGCTTGAAAGCGTGTTTATGATTTTTTTACGTTACGTTAACATATGTATTATATTTATGTTAAAATTTAAATAGCACTGGTTTAAAAAAAAATGACATTATTGTAAGTATATGTAGAACTCTAATCATTTCAAATGTACTAAATATAAATTATATAAAAGTCACCGTTTAACAGAGTAAGAACAAATTTTAAATTTTATGGTTAAAATAAAAAAAAACTGTAAATTATGTTTTTTATAATGAGAGTATTTTATTGAATGAGAATTCAAATAATCAATGGAGACTTTTTTTTCGTACCTAAAAGGGAATTTTATAAGGATTTTGCTGATTATTTGTCGTTGCGATCATTCTGCAATTAAAAAAAACTGGGAGTCCGCGATTCTTCTAGTGCTAACGCTTCTATTTAAAAATGCGCCACATAGTCCACAAAAAAAATTGATTAAGCTAATTTTGTAATTGAATAGTGAAATTCATATATACTTATTCTGTCCTACAAATTTCATTATGTATAGTAATTCGTACTGTTTTCTGTTCAAATAATTTGTTATAAAGTACTATGATGAAACGTCAATAAATTCTATTAATTAAAAAAAAGAGCGTTAATTGACGGTTATTTTGACAGTGTGCGACTAGTACAATACTTCAATGTAAAAGTGTAGTCGACGATGCGAGCAAATAAATTATTTCATTTATTGCTGTAGTAAGCTTTAAGGAGATTGTATTTGCATGAACACATTTCTAGTACAGTATAAGAGTGCTCCGATGATTTCTACTACTTTAAAATTTAAGATTGACAAGGAAAACAAATGTTTCAAAGAAACCTTTGAAAATTTGTTTGTTTATAAATAAATTTCAATGTAAAGCGAATCAAAAACAAAGCTTGGGGTTACTACTAGTAACCGTTGCAATGTAATAAAATTGTGTGTTGAACATTTCCTTGTAAAATGTTCGTTTGAAGAATGGTATTAATCTATTTCAAAGCAGTCTTCAACATATATATGAACTCCCTCTTTAGTCTATTAAAGCATAGATTTCGTAATATGCTAAAAGATAAGTTCGGGTTGAAAGAGTATGGAGACAATGAAGGAAATTACAAAAAAAGATGTAATGGTGATAGGAAAAGTTCATATAGATATTTGCCATGGGATTCATATAAAGTTCAAATATTTACGTTAAATAAATTTAATAATAAATTTAAACGCTCTATTTAAAAAAGCCTTAGTGAATGAAGTACACCTTAATTATTTCTTCAAGTTTTTTTTCTTTTTTACATTTCTATAATTAACAATTGATAAAATTTTGTAATCAAAATGATTTTTTTTACAAACACAAATTGTTTAAGTGAAACAAAAATTGTTACGTGTACTAGAATTTAAAGCTTTAAACTGTGTTTAATAAAACATAAACGCTGTAACCCAGTATCTTAAATAGGAATAGAGTGTTATTAAATTAGGTTGTTTCTTTGTAAAACACACAAAAAAAAAACGAATTTTGTGGTTCATGATCGAGTCACGGTCCTACCTAACTTGTTTTCTTATAAAATAGTTATTAGGGTAGAACTGCAAAAAATCTAAAATGTTTCCTTTAAATAAACGACAATTGATGCTTTTCGCGACGTCGTTGGTAGGACGTAAAGCAGTGTTCCACTTATTTCTTTTCTGATTCTAAAAAAAAAGAGGAGCCAAACAATAAATTTTATGAGAATGTTTCATGTTTGACATTTTCGATACCGAAAATCGTGTTTGTGCTTTTGTCTTAGTTTGCATTACATATCATTCAACAGCAAAGTAAAATAGAAATCGCTCAGGTTTAAGAGAACGCAGCCGTTAAATATACGGAAATAAAGATTTTTTCAAATAAAGGCATGTTAAAATTAGAACTGTGTACAAAGTAAAATGGAGGAATGCAGAAGAAGAAACGTCATAACGGTTGAACAGACAGTTGGAAAGTTTCTAGCCAGTACTTATTTATGGATATACTGCTTTTTATGTGGCGCGCAACAAAAAATGCTATACGCATAAACCGGAAAGCCAGAGGAGATTGGACGTCTTGTACTATACAATTTAAGAACATTAGAAAATATTCAGTGTGTTATTCAATGTAATGTAAAAAGGGAAATTAATTTGAAAACTGTATTTTTTACTACTGGTTTGTAAAAAGCATAATTTTTTTTGACAAAATAAACTGAAAAGTAACGGAAGGAAACCTAAAGGGAAATGTAGAAAGGTTCTAACGATCACAGTTTAAAAAATTTTTAACCGTATTAGTGAATGTTAAAAAAAATTTCGTAAAACACAAAAAGATTTTATCAGATATCGTTTATTTTTTCAAAGACATCCTTTTAAAAAAAAATTTTGTAACCCTAAGGAAAACTGTGATTTTTTTTCTAGTACAGAAAATTATTTGAATACATTCATTGTACATAAATAGATAGATGAAGTTCGTTTAATGAAATGCTGTAAAAAAAACGCAACGTCTTTTTAGATCTGAGTCTACTAGATTTTTTTAACAAAGATCTCTTGAGCTTAGTTTAGAGACTTATTGTGAATTTCACGTAACATTCCCTTCATGCACACTGCATTAAGACACCATGAAAAGCAATAAGAGTGTAACCTTAGAAGGGCAATAGGGAATAAAAAAGCATCTTTTTAACACTTTATAGGACTACCTTGAAGTTATGTTGAAATATTGAAATGTATAACTTTTAAGCAGCGAAGACGGAGTTCTATGCAATGAAGGGCTTGACTATGTAGAAGAAGCGTTAAAAGACGAAGTGAAGCAACATTTGATAGGTTCCAGGTTATTAAAAAGAAAAAACAGGGCGCATTAAAACTGAAATGGTCTAGTCTGAAAATTTTTTTTTTATTAACTTAATGATAGAACTTACAATTACGTTCGAAATTTTTTCGCGTATATATACAGAGCGAATACCTTGAAAAAGTTCATTTCATGAAATAGTAGTACCGTGGTACTAAGGATAACGGCATCCATATTTATTGTAGAAAGTGTTTTCTCGTTGTAAAAATAATTAACAAAAAGAAAAAAACATAATCGATTATTAATTTAGTTGAACCAACGACAGCCAAAAAGAGTGTGTCGATGTTCCGATAAAAATGTCTAGCTTATTGTGTTAAAAGCTTGAGATTACATCTGCGGTACTGACTTTGTATTCCTATTTAACGATTTTTGCGAGTGTCATGAAGAAATCTATGCGATTCATAAGTCCTGGATTTCACAAATTACGTTGTTGCACTTTTAATAAAAAAAAACTATCGTATGTACTTTAACGTAAACTTTTTTTTCTTACATTAAAATTCAGAATAAAGAAATTAAACATTAATATAAAATTTTTTTGGTTTTATGTGAAATGTATTGATTGGAAACATTTTCTGATCGCTCGACTGAACTCCCGTTTTTTTTTGTTGTACAAATGAAAAGTAAATAAGTCAATTACCTTTTGTTGTGTTTGTATAACCAATGGATTGGAATCAAATCAATTTTTTTTTTCAAGTAAATCGAATAACAAACAAGGATGAATTTTTCTATTATAGAAAAATGAATAGGAAGGATGACATGTATGAAAAAAAAATTTAAAATAAAAATTCTGTATAACATTTTATATAAACAAAAGTCGGAGACATTGTTTGAAAAAATTATTATTAAAAACACAAACAATCAGTTTGGAGAGACTAACAAAATACGTTAAGAAAGCGATTATGTTAAAATTCGTTTTTTTTTTTTTAATAAAGAACCTTTTCATTAAGGATAAAAAGACTAGAACAATTAAAAATTTTTTCCGGAGCGATTAAAAAGAAAAATTCCTTGTTTCGTTAAAAAAAAAACCATTCTATCAAAAGATTTGAAGCATACGATTCGTTAAACACGTTCAAATACGCATGAGTAACATTCTCTCTTTAAACGCCTAGCCTAACAAATCAGTACATTAACGCCAATACGCTTTATGTTAAAGCAAACGCTTTGAGGAGTACTTTGTTTCCTTCTTCAGTGGAAGATAACATGGCGTGAATGCAAGGATCTTGAGCAAAAGTGTCGGATGAAACAATCACTTGTTTAAATAAAGGGTGGGCATGAAGCTTTGATATATTCCAGTTATGAAGTTCCTCTACGTCCGTTACTGTAAGAAAAGAAAAGGAGAAATGATGGAAACGTTCTAGTGGATCAAATTTTTTTCAGCAGTACCACAATAAATTCGAGCGCCTGTTTTCATCAAATACGCATACATGGATAAAAGTGCTGGACTGTAGAAAATTTTGTAGAGAAGGTTAAAGTTTTTTTATTAAATTAAAAAACAAAATGGTACCTAATGATGCGTCGGCGTTGGTTGGATCTTTTAAAATGAGGGTCCGGGTAGCAGAAAAACATTTTGTTTAACTAGGACGCATTGACCCAAACAATTTTGAAGAATGCTTTTGGAGTTAAATGGAAATGATGTAAGCTTACTTGGCCTTTACGGAAATAGTTAACGAGAAACTTCATGACATTCGTTCTAATTACCGCAACATTGGCGTACTAAAACGTGAAGAAATAATTTGAGAAGAATGGAATGAAACAAATAAAAAACCTTCTTATCATCCTGATGCAATTTTCTTAAACTGCAAATTTTTTCTCCCAAGTAATTGGTAACCTAGAGAAAAAAGAGAAACAGAATGTAAAGTTTTATGCCTTCACAAGTTTGAGTCATCCAATAAAACTAGTGCAATAACAGCGATCGTAATGAAAACAATTTGTGTTACTTTTTCACGAATTTCCATTCCCAAAATGAGCGTTTCAGGATATAAAGTCGCCAATGCCACTAGAAGAACAATAATTTTTTGAATCACTCGTACACTACATTACATGATAATCCTCCATAACCGCAACCAACATCAAGAATTTCAACACGAGACGTGCTGATCGATTTACCATTGAATTGATCGTCTAAAAAGTAGCATATAAAAAATGGTTCATAACAGTGCTTCAAAATACATTCTTTACTCATGCCATTCAAAAGCAGTAAGAGTTTTTACCTATTACATGGGCATAGTCAATAGGATGACTTGTGGCTAAGAAAAAATGAAAAGGATAAGAATCCCTAGAGTTTCTTTTAAATTAAAAATTTTTTAAAACAAAACATACTATTCAAGTATAACTTTTCGGTATCGTTTGATTTGAAAAAAGAAGGGTAATGAAGACGCCAATCGACGTAATCTGGGGAAGGTGGGTAGCTTAAGTAAGCATCGGATAAAGGGTTGCAATGCTACCAGTTGTGTGTTAACAAAAAAAAATTTGTATTTGTGGGAAGTGTGATAATGAAAACAGTAGATGATATGCATTTTTTCAAAAGCATGCTACCAAGACGTATTTGCTTACTGCACGTTGACGAAAGAAGCATTTTCGTGGCAATGTTGAATTTGTTTCTTTCCTAACATTATCTTGTAAAGTGAAACAAGTTCGCGTTAAAGTCTTCTCAGAGTCTGTCATGTTGTGTTTGAAGAAGAACCACAACAATGGAAACGTTAGATGGCAAAAAAAAAATTCTAGGAAAACAGTCATTGATCAGAATCATTTACAGAAATTATGTTTTTTTTATGACCCTGTCATGCTTTATAAAGAAGGAATCATTCCATTGGAGTTGAAAATTAAAAGCGTTTTTCTAGTACATTTTATACATACGTCTGTTTGTTGGTAGATGGGGGAGTGGTAGTAGACGATTTTTAATGTTAAAGTGAACGTGCAAAAATTTATTCATGATGGTTCGCAACTCGATTGTTAAAAAGCGTGACATCGGATTGTTTATAATGTTTGTCTTTCTGATGTGTTTTTTTAATAAATTTCTTTTTTCTAGTGAATTCGTTACTAAATTAAAGTGGAATTAAATTAGAATGGAATTCGGTTAGTGAAGTGCATACGCCGTCCCTTTCACTCTTGTCATTTGTAGGTCATCATAGTGTGATGGAATAGTATTCTAGAGATATTTATAACAATTTCAAGAAAATAAAAAGGCGTCATTTTTTTCTGTGGCCGTTTCATTCTGTAGCGATTTATTAGGTATACAGGATCAGGTCTAATAAAAACGACATACTTTTTCTACTCTATGATCATGTGGAAAGTGACATGCGCGTTATTAGAAATTATATGAAAGACTTGCCAATGGATATTGAAAAAAAATTATCTTCATCTTTAGCCGATGTTATAAGTTATGAAAAAAAGAAAGTTAACAGTATGAATGTGATAATAGCATGCGTAAAAGTATGATGGTTATTTTTTTTGATAGAAAGTAAAATCAAAGGCGAAATCGGATTGAACAAAGAACAAGTCAATGGGAAGAAATCGAAACGTAAAATGACTTCTTACCAGGGTAGTTTATTCCGTAATACCTTGATGCATTTGGAATTGTTGTATTAGGACAACAAAAACGAGAGAACCAATTGAACATATGGAAGTTTAGTGGTAAAAGACAATCTGTTCAACAGTTACGTGCAAGTGGAAATGAAAGGAATAGGCCGAAAAGACGGGAAACGCGTATTATGATGCAAGAACGGGCACCAGGAGCAAAACGTACGAATGACTGGAGACAGAATGTAAGATGTTCAATGTTTGTTCGATTTGATAAAGTTTCGCTTATTTTATGATTTATAGAAAGTTTCCTTACCAACTACAAATGGTGTTGAAAAGAAAAGATTTCAGGCTTCACCTCACAATGTCATTCAAAAAAAACGTTCACTAAAGAATTTAAAAACGTTTTCGAATACAACAGTACCTTTAGAATCATTCGATTCTTTAACACCTCTTGGGTTATCCTCTGCTTCGAAGGAGACCTTTCCTACAACGAGTGTGTTATCATGGCATCAAATGAATCGAAAATTAAACCTTGTGGACCAACCGAAAAGTTCTGAGAATCAAATGATTTTTTCACAATTTCCTACTTGGACAACCTCAAATGATTTTGCCTCCTTGCTAAAAAATTTCAGTTTCCGTTCACCTCATAATGTGCCATGTTTTCAAAACACTAGCTTCACTCCTTTATCATTTTCATCTAAGAAAATGCTTTCAAAACAACACCTTTTTCCACAAGTGTTACCTAATCCTTTACATCATTTAAAAAGAAAAAAACGATTCAATTCTTCCTTCAACACATCTTTACCCTTTTTAAAGTCAGGCTTTGGTATTAATACGCGAAAACCAATCTCCAGAAACTTGTTTTCCTAAAAGAAGACGTCAATTTTATCAAATCATTCCAATTTTTAAATAACATTTAATAGCATTAAAATAAGAAATATGTTAGGCAGTTAATTTGAGAACAAGTTGAAGCGATGATGCTGAATTGAAACCACTTCTCAAAGCTTCAAGAATCGAAAGTATAATAATTAGTATCATATACAATTTGTTTAGAGTTCAACTTGTAGAAAATATTGTACTTATATATTTCTATGTATTCTAATACTAAAAATTCATGATACTTATTTTTATGTAATCTCTAGTGTTTCTTTTCAAATGTTCAAATTAAGCACAAGCCAAAAAAAAAATACAACTTGTGTTACTCAACAAAAGTAAGTTTTATCGAATTCAAAAAAAAGAGCACGTCATTTTTTTTTTCTTAATAAAATAAAAATTAATTGATATATATCAATAATTAATAGTCTATACTTAATTTTTCGGGGGGGAGCGGGAGATTGTTAGTTTCAACTAAAAAAATAAAATAATTAATAAAGATGTTGGAAGAAAATAAAAACCTCACCTTTTGCGTGCAAGTGTGGAAGATAACCAGTCCAAACCTTCATAGAGACCATCGCCGGTTGTAGCACATGTAGACTGGATGAACCTACAAAATTTAATAGTAGGAAAAAGAATGACAAACCAATTTTTTTTTTTTCAAAAAAACAAGCAAACATACCAATTTCGATTACGAATTAATTGTAAATGAAGTTTTTCTGTGATTTCTCCAGCTGCCATTGCATTAGGAAGATCTTGCTTATTAGCAAAAAGAAGAAGAATTGCATCACGTAATTCGTCTTCTTGTAACATTCTATGAAGTTCTTCTCGAGCTGCCAAGAACAAAACGAAAGCAACATGTTTATTTAGATTATCTTATAAAAACTAACCTCCTTCAATTCGTTCTCTATCATTGGAGTCAACGACAAAAATAAGTCCTTGCGTGTTAGAGAAATAATGTCTCCAAAGAGGTCGAATTTTATCTTGACCACCAACATCCCACACAGTAAAACATATATTTTTGTATTCAACTGTTTCAACATTAAAGCCTGAGGAAATATAAAAAGTGACTTTCATTAAAATTAAAATAAGCCGAACCGATGGTTGGAATTGTTGTTACAACTTCTCCAAGTTTTAGCTTATACAAAATGGTCGTTTTCCCAGCGCCATCTAATCCGACCATAAGAATGCGCATCTCCTTTTTACCAAAAAACCTTGAAAAAAGTTTTCCTAATGCAAGACCCATTTTTCTTGCAATCAACGTCTCTAAAACAAAAAAAAATTTATCATGAAAAAACTTTTCGACTAAAAAGTAAAAAAAATGTTGCAATATTTATACGGTATGAACTTTCAATAAGAATGTCTCATGCACATAATAATTAATACCAACTAGAAACAAATCGTCATTAACTCAACAAGAAAAAAAAAAATTTTTGAAGGCATTTAAAAAGAGACATTGTTCTCAAGCTAAAAAAAATTTGTTTAGAGTAAAAAAAACATATATATCTTTAACGCATCAAGGCAACATGAAAACTATACAACAACAGGTTATTATTCACATACTTCTCAACTATTTAAAAAAACGCTTGAGACAAAAAACCTACAAGTTAATAACGTTTTTTTAACTAGCTTTCGTCTTGTACGATACTTTAAAAAAAAAAGGAACAGTTACGCGAGTAATTGTTTATCAGGACTCTGTCCCGTTTCAGTACATGTTTTTCTATCTTTTAGTATATATGTCATATTAAAATAATGGTACTATAGTAATTTTACACCCATGTCTATTTTTTCATGTTAAACACGTTTTTTTTTTTACATCAATATTAAAAAAGATCATACTCATTTTTGACGAGGACACGAGTTTTATAGACAATTCTTCAACAAAAGTATTTAACAATATATTTATTTTCCTGTTTTAAACACTTTGCAGAAAAAACATGCTTCTTTCTGTAAACAAAAATCCGGTAGCTGAAAATTTTTGTACAATAAACATTATTAACGCGTCTCACTCTTTTTGTCTTACGTGTCGAAAAAGCTAACAACAGTGTATGGTTTTTTTACAAAGATCAAAACCACTACTTCTCCTTGTTTATTTTTTCACTCTTTATAAATCAATCCATAAATATTTGTAGTCTTTTATACTATGTCGTTTTGCTAAGGGTACCCCACATCAAATAGTCCGCCGTACGGGGTTACGCGGCCCATGCTTTTCACTCACCTGCCTTTAAACAAATGGTTATCTTGCAAACAACTGTCACAATACAATTGTGTGAGTACAAAAAGTAAAAGTTTACAAAGGTCACATTAATGCACACTACTATAATATGGTAATCGACAAAGTGATACCTTAACGATTGATACCCGTAAGAAAGAACACCTCAGCAAGAGAAAGTTTAGATAGTATCACCTTACCAACGTCAAATTTATAACTGATAGCTAACCAGTAATACTTTAACAAGTTTAACTTGAGTAAGGGTATCTAACCAATGATACCTTAACAAGTTTGACTTGAGTA
>NW_026533147.1:810432-823259 GCF_026283585.1 Hylaeus volcanicus | reverse complement strand
AAGTTTGACTTTAGCAAGGGTATCTAACCAGTGATACCTTAACAAGTGTGACTACAGTAAGGGATATCTAACTAGTGATACCCTAACGTCTCTTGAAATCTGTCAAAGACGCGCCGAAAATATTCTAATCTATCATGTTCTTGCGTATGATATTTTTAAAACTAGTAATGATTAAAATACAAAATGTTTCGTTGAACGACATGAAAGGAAACTGAAATTTTTTATACTACAATGTTCAACGGATTGTTGCAATAGTTTCAAGATAATGTATTATACGATTACGTTTTTTGCAAAGACCATAAATGATACGTTTATTTTATGAGATTGAAAAGAAAAAAACTCAATGACAATTTTTTGTAAGCGAATAACTCGATTTGCAAAGTCATATAAAAGTAATAAAAGTTGTTATGAATACCTTGCGAAATGTTGTGTAGGACTTTTTGTTTAAGGTTTACTTTACTATTACGTTTGTAATAAAAAAATGAGAAAACAAGCCTTTTTTGTATCTTAAATATTGTCAATGTTTTTTGTTTGTCCGTACTTTAAAATAACAAAGGGACGGGTAACGTCATGTGTCAAGATAAATTTTCTTATAGATTGAGTACTTATAACAAACGGTGAATCTGAGGAAAACTTAGGAACAGTTATGCATCTGTTTTTCTAAAAATTGAATTGCTTGATTTTGACTATAAACCAATAAGAGGAAAGAAGACAAAGTTTTAATGAATAGTACAGATAAACCGTTCAAACGTGATTTCTGAAAAAACAAATGATAAAGAAAGTGAGGGTAACAAGAGTTAGTTTGACCGAGACCGTTGTGTCAAGTTTTCTTTAGTAAAACAATAAAGTGTCAAGCCAACTTTTTGTTGTTACTACGCTCTATAGAGTAATACAAGCGTTTGAAGGTTTTTAATTAGTTTCATGAATCGAGACTTTTTTTTAAATAATAAACTCATGATACTTTAATGTACCATATTTATATTTATTATATGAAAAGTTGACTCCCGAGATACATTTACAAGTACCAAACAAGTAATAGAATTCGATTGAGGCGGAGGAATAGAACATGTTGGACTTAAAAAAAATTGACAAGGGAACGAATGAGAATGAGGTCGAACCCTTTCTATCAACGCATGATGAACGCTTAGATAAAATAAAACACACAAATACAGTCAATATAACATTGTGTGAAGATACTATAGAACTACATTATAGGGGTACCCCGGTACGTGATTCCTTTCGTTCCGTACGCCATCCATTACCTTTAAACGACAATAGTCTAAAGGAAGAAAAAGGGGTTTATGAGAAAGTCGGGTACCAATCATTAATCTTCTCAAATTTCGGGTTTCAAAAGCGCACACATTATGAAGAATTAAAAGAGTTATTTTTTAAATCAAAATTTGTTTTTGTACTATCAGAAATTTGGCGTTTAGCTTTATTGTTTACTGGTGAATGTGATGGTTGGATTATTATAGGATTAACGGCACTCTTTACTGCCTGTTCAGCTAATTGGATTGAAATCGTTGTTCAACTTCTCTCCGATTGGAAAATTGGATTTTGCTCGAGTATTTTTGCGTTAAATCGTACTTTTTGTTGTGGAACCAGTTCTGTTGTTGATACCGTTTCAAACCAATGCAAATTTTCTCGTAAAGTTTTAGTACGTATGGAGGGTGTTTCCAATACTCGATGGATCTCATGGAGTCATTATTTTGGTTTACAAGATGTATTTTTATCGTATATGATAAATTATTTCATGTTCATACTGATCGGCGTCTTTTTTGCTACACTTGGTTCTTGGTTGTGCAGTGTTTATTGCTCTTCAGCGACCGGTTCTGGTATACCCGAAGTCAAAACAATTTTAAGCGGTTTTCGTATACCGAATTTCCTAGGATTTCGTGTAGGTGTTATTAAGTGTATTGGTCTTTGCTTAGCAGTCTCAAGTGGATTATCCTCAGGAAAGGAGGGGCCTTTAGTTCATATTGCTTGTTGTTGGGCAGAACTTTTAGCTGTTTTATCACCTAGTTACAGAAATGAGAAAACAAAATATAGGGAATTACTTTCAGCTGCTTGTGCTGTTGGAGTCTCAATAGCTTTCGGTGCACCTTTAGGTGGTGTTTTATTCTCTTTAGAAGAAGTTTCATCTCATTTTCCTTCAAATACATTATGGAAGGCTTTTTATGGAGCTGTTATCGGAGCTCTTTCTTTAAAGTGGTTTGATGTCGGAGGTACAGGTCGGTTGGCGTTATTTGGAATGGATTCAATATCATTAGCAGGAACTTGGCAAATTCAGGAACTCATTCCTTTTTCGTTAATTGGTTTATTAGGAGGTATAATTGGTTCTTTGTTCATCAAAGTTCACCTTTATTGGTTACAAAAAAAACAATGCATGCCAATAATCATAAAATATCCAATAACCGAAGTTTTCGTCATAACCACTATCACATGCATCATAAATTATCCTTTTCCAATGCTACGCGCGACACTGACATCGCTTCTCGAACAATTATTTAGTCGTTGTGAACCTTCAACAAATGTGGACTTGTTTCATTTTTGTACTTCGCCATCGTCTTTACAAAGTCAAAAATCCCATTACAGACTTGATGTTTTACTTTTAATACAATTTTGCTTTGTGGCCGCTGTTCGCTTTTTTGAAACGTGTGTCACCTTTGGCATTTATCTACCTGTGGGTTTATTCATTCCCACGTTGACGGTATGTAATATGAAAAAAGAAGTTTAACAAGCCACTGGGTTTTTTGGTAAAACTGTTTCACAAAAAGACGCAGTCGTCTGTTCTTACCTCTCTGCCAGGCTATCTTTCTGTGTAAATCAGTTTCTGTGTCTCCTAATTGCAGTCTCTCTCTCTCTCTCTCTCTCTCTCTCTCAGCTAATATATTTTTCTGTGGAAATTAGTCTGCATTTCGCTTACTTGCGCTCAGTCTGCTCGGCTTTGAGTTTTCGTAGGTATCTGTTACTCTTAGTAAAAACATTTGTGTTTTTTCTGCGTTTACGTTTAGTGCCTGTTGATTTTTTATATAGCTAATGTGTTTGATCAAGTAGGATAAAAGCTGGTAAATGTACATTTTTTATTCATTTTTTTTTTGTGGGGATATTTGTTAAGTAAATGGAGTTTACGTGAGTGCGACAGCTTTCTTTCTTTTTTTTATAGGTAGGAGCGGTGTTTGGTCGAGTAATTGGTTTGCTTGTGATAAAAACAAATAATCGACTCCGATTTTTAACCTGTCATGAATGCATTCATCCAGGTGTATACGCTATCGTGGGTGCTGTTGCAGTGATGGGTGGAGCAACACGCGTGACGATATCATTGGTTGTGATAGCGTTTGAACTCACGGGTGGATTATCTTATATTGTGCCCTTTATGATAGCTGTCCTCATAGCGAAATGGGTTGGTGATGCCCTGTGTCCATTGTCAATTTATGACTGTTACATTTATATGAAGGGGTATTCATATTTAACGCCTCATCAGCAGGTAAAGCGTCAATGTTTGCGTGTCCACTGTGTCTTATATCGTTTCACTTTCTTTTTTGAAAAGTCAACCGATTTGTTGATGTACGTATCTTAGGTGTGTTCAGATGATAAGGTGTCGACTACCATGCTAAAACGTTATCCTGCATTGATACAAAGAAACAATACTATCCCTTTTGTAGAAAACATGCTAACAAAGTAAGCTATGTTTTGGAAAACCGTAAAAAACTACTTAGCTATTCTGTAGTTCTTCTTTTGAATGTTTCCCTATCTTAACCACATTTGAAGAAAAAAGATTTCTTGGCTACATTTCACGTGATGTTCTTATTCAAGTGATAAGAAATCTTAAAAAACAACCGTCTTATTATACTGAAGACGTTATATCCTTCATAGAAACAGATGAAATAATTTCTCTTCCGTGCACTATAAAAGAAAAAGAGGCAAAAGATATTGAATTAGGTACTTATCCTAGAATCTCAGACACTTCATATAATCCCGTGCCTTATGCTCTGGATACAACAAAAGACGCTCCTAAATCTCATAATATATATCATTTGATGGTGTTTCAACCTTTTCGTTTATGTGCTGTAGCGTCAATGACGGATGCTCATACAATCTTTAGATATTTCGATGTTGAGTACGTTTTCTTTCTTCACGCAACGTTTGAACATAAAATACTTGAGTGTATCTAGTTTTTCATATTTTTTTATTATGATGCAGAACAATTTGGATCACTAAAAATGATAGTCTTATTGGCGTTTTAACGAAAAACCAGATGCTAACGTATATAAGGAAGTTTTGTAATATACCATTACTTTGAAAGAACGATGATGATTGAAAAAAATGAATCAAGCATTCATTCTGTTTTGTGTTTGTTTTCGTAGTAAAATTGTTTGGCCTAGAAAAAAACAGCAGTCCACCAGATAAATAGAAACTAGAAGGCAATTTTCGTTTATGCTTTACTTGATAAATACATTTAGTACAACGACAAACGAATCCATACTCTACTTTAAGCTGACGACATCGGCTAACTAAAGGTTGCGTTTCATCAATATAAGACTAACAAAAAATAGAAAGTTTATAAAACAGGAAAAAACAATCATTCGTTAACCCCAAATAACCTACAAGTAGTAGTTCATCACCTGCACGTAAATTTTCCATTAGCACAATCTACAAAAAGAATAAATAGAGACCGATAAAGGAATCGCTTAACCATTCTAGGTTGTATGTCTCTATTTTTTTGGGGGTGTAACTTACCTTGCATAGAAGAGGGTATGTTGAGATTCCTATAGTTAATTCATTAGATGACCATTGGAGAATACGAGTCGATTGTTTGGTGTCATTTCGGTACACATCAAGAGACACATTTGGTGAGCAGCTATGGTTCATCAAGCCAATAATAGGACAATAACTGTATCCATGAATTTCACGAAAAAAAAGAGTAAGTAATTCTGGAAAACTTAACGTGGTAACGTTTTCAGTAGGATCAAGAATTTTGGTAGCTTTTTGAAATATCTATTATATAATAATGAGAGCGTTGTATTAAAACATAATACTTTCGAAAACGTTTGGTGTTAACATTATAGAAAATGCCTACTTTTTGATAGTGGATTAGAGAATCGAAGGGTAGAGTCGTGGATGAGATAAACTGACTAAATGCATCATAATTTGGATCTTCTAAAATGGCTTGGACATTAACCAGTTCTAACTGAACCTTCGGCGTCACTTAGCTTAGTAACAATTTTTTCTTACTAAAATATTCACCTACCAAAAGACGCGTATAAAATGAAAAATCTATATTGACATAATGGAACTGAAACGGTGTGAAATCCTCAAAAGTCTTGTGCATAAAGTACGCTCGCTGGTTAAAAAATTCTTCGAGTAAACTAAAATTTTCGAGAGATCTACTCCAGGGAACACAAATTTAACTGAGAAAAAAGGTTTCTACTACTATTAGCATTACTTTTGATAAGTCTCCTCAATATCTTTTGCAGAAACAGTCTTAGGATTCATTCGATGATATGCTTTTTTTCCTTCTCTCAAAAAGGCCCTTTCGTGAAAAGAAAATGAAAGGGTATCAAAATGGAAATGTTCATACCAATAATAAATATCCTTTTTTTGATTTAATGTTATAAGGAGCGATTTTGTTAAAAAAGCTTTTTGTAGTCCGTGGGTTTCATAACTGTCGGCAACACGGCAGAGTAAACGAGCGACGAGTAAAAAACCTTCATACGTTTTTTGAGAATAGCTTTTAAATCAAAGAAAAGGCAAATCACTTGTGTTTTTTTTTTGTTGACAGTACTTAACATAATGATTCCATAAATTTATAATAGAGGAAATGCTAGTTAATGCGTTATCAGGAAGCGCGGTAGAGAAGGATTGACAGACAACACGATGCCATGACTTTGACTGCATAGACTGTGGAAAAAATCGTGAGTGTAATGAACTACTAGTTTTTATTACAAACGGACCTTCCAGCAATTACGTGAACACACTTGCGTATGACAGGTTTGACATTTATAAATATGAACTTTCTTAATTTTGTTCGAAAAGGCATTCAAAACAGTTATTTCAAATTGTTGAATTTTTTTTTTTTCCCTTCTTGTTAAACATGTTGTGTTTTTATGTGTCTGACTTGAAAACTATTATCATATTCGACTAAAAATAAAGAAACGGTTATGACAAAATCACGACCTACAGCTTTAAAACACGATTGATTCTTGTGTGTAGTGTTTGTAGGGGTCGCAAGCATATATTACATAATTGGCAACATAATCTAGATAATTAAAAAAAATCAATTTTTATTCAAAAGAGCAACAGTACTCGGAGAAAAACATGGGGACTGTTTCACAAGGTACTTCATGAAAAAGTATATCGTTAGGAACGACTGCGTTATTTGTATGAGAACCTTTAAAAAAAAGACCTCGACCCAAATCACCTTCTCTGACACAAATAGAAGATTCGACTTTCAACTAATAGAAGAGCCAAAGTTGAACAAAGAAAAGTTCATACAGCAAGACATAATATCAAAAAAAAACCAAATCTCATAAAGGAATTACCCGTTTTGAATCCATGACCGTTTTCAATAAAATAAACAACGTTTCAAGATATATCCCAAATTATTAAACGCCTTTTCGTATGTGATTTTAAAATGAATATGCTAACATGACTTGAGATATCCTTATACAACAAGCCTTGTAAGAGAAAATCCAGTGTACTTTTTTTGAAAAAAAAAATTCAAAAGGGATAAGGTCACGATTTATTGCATTAAAAAGAGGGTTAGATTGTGGTATTCTTCTATTGAAAAAGTTTTCTATGGAACTGTTTTTCTGTACGTTATAAGGTCCTTGTACGTCAAAGCGATAGGCTAGTAACAAGTTGTTAGTATAAAATTATTTCTACAGCAACCAAGGAATAAAGGTCAAAATAACATTTTACTTTAAACAAATATATTTTCTTTACAAAAGTTGTTGTTGAATGGTATGTTGGATACAATATTGCTTGGTGTTTAGCTACCGAAGAAATGCTTTTCTTTTTAACTTAATTTTTTTAAAATGTGTGTGAAACATTTTGTATATGTAATGTCAGGCTTTTTTTCATAAAAAAAAAATGGTAAAAAGGTCTCTGTTTTGGACCAGTTTAAAAAGTGTTTGATAAGATCAGACAATGAGTTCCAGGACAGATCTGTTACGGTCAAGGATGCCTGCTGCAGTTTACTTTTGTAAGCGTTTTCGTTACACGGTGTCAAAGTACCGTAATTGTTAAGGGTAATGGTAATGACATATGAAACAGCATTATCATTACTTAATATAACAGAAATTAAAGATCTCCATGCACTCCAAAAATGTTTCAGACGTAAAGCCCTACACTGTCATCCAGACAAAATTGCTCATCAACTTGAAAAAGAAGCAAAGACATCCACCAAGCCAACGGAGGAATTCCAACACGTTTTGGAAGCTTTTGAATTTCTTGAAAAAAAATTACTTAACAACAACAGTGATTTAAAGTCACTCGAATTTTCTACGGAAGACACACTTCAGGCATACCAAATAAATTTGAGTGAAACGGAAAACGTTGGTCTTGATACGTTTTTTTTTTCTTGTCGCTGCGGTTATGATGTCACCATTGATTTGGATTTTGCAACACAACATCATGTAAGAAACATGTACCTTATTTAAATTACGCTTTCCTGTAAACTACGTTTGAAACATTTTACATTCAGTCATTTACAATCGTGTTTTGTGAGGGTTGTTCATGCAAGTATAATGTCAGTTTGAAGACTTAACAAAAACTTTCCGCCTACATTTCGCAAACAACTGTTTAGCTCACCTTTTGTGTCAGAAATTGTCATCAGGATCACTTAAATTTTTGCTTTGTAAACCCTGAATTTTCTATTGACAAAAGACACATCCCATTAGAGTTTTTATGGTAATAGAAATTTAAAAAATTTATGAAGATGTGTTTATTTTCACGAAGATTTAATTAATAAAAAAGCAATAAATAAAAAAGTCAAATTCATACATACCATTCTTACAGTTTTACGGTTTTTAAAAAAAAATAATTAGCACAAGAAAATGATTAAACACCAAAAGGAACCAGCAGCAATACAAAACAAAGTAACAACATGTGAAGAAAAGGAGGAGAAGAATTTTAATCTTGAAATTTGTCAAAATAGTAACATTAGCTTTGTAAAGAATGTCTTGGCTATAGAATCAAGCAGTACAAGTCAAACCTTTTTAAACAAAACTACTGATCCTACGGATGAAAACGAAGAAACAAGAGGCATTGTTTATGTTTCACGTATTCCCTGTTTCATGAATGCTACCAAGCTTCGCCAGTATATGGAAAACTTTGGAAAGGTTCATCGTATTTTTTTAACTCCCGAAAATCCAGGTAAAACAATGACCGTATAGAAAAATAATTTTTTTTTTTTGTTTGCTAGTCGAACGAAAAAAAAGACTAAGAGCTGGTGGATCAAAGAAAATAATGTTTAAAGATGGCTGGATAGAGTTTGACAGTAAGAAAGTAGCCAAATTTGTTGGCAATCATTTAAATAATACACCTGTGGGTGGACCGAAACGTCATAATTTTTGGAGAGAAGATATTTGGAACCTTCGTTACCTCTCAAAATTTAAATGGCATCATCTTTTAGAATACCATACAGGAAAAAAGAAAGCTCGTGAAGTGAGTCGTGCTCTAGAACTTCAACAAATGCGTCGAGAAAACACGCATTATTTGGAGCAAGTTGAGAAGAAGCGTAAAAATGACATAATTGCTCTTAATCGCTTAACAAAAAAAAAGAAAAAAGAAGGCAATTAATTCCAGCAGGTTTAACACACTTCAGGCGTTTGGTATTGACTCCATTCATCATTTAAACGTTTTAACCTATCCAATTTTTGTATTTTTTAAATCATTTTTATAACAAACGTCTTTCACGTTAATTACAAATTTTATCTAAACTGCACAAATATGGCTTCAATTCTGTAAAATACTCACTTGCGTGACTGTAAGATTCTCCTATATTACCCTTTTACTTTTCCAATTTTTTTTTTTTCATTCTATATTCTGACATTATCCTTTTACGTACACGTTATTTGAAACGCATATATATTATACTAAGTTATTAAACTAAAATTCGTTTTTTCTTTTTTCGTGTATTACTAAACAGGGTAAGTTTCATAAGCTGACTAATTTCCTTCACGCACCGACTCGCTGTTTTAAATCCAGTACTCTTGCGTTTTTCCCATGTCAAATGGATCTAGTGGTATGAAACAGTATGTGTGAGGCGCTCGAGCAGTCAAGGATGTTTCATGTGATCTTATACTAATACGTTACCTTTCTATTTTATTTTTTAAATGCTGATGTAACGTTAAAGATGTTTTTTGATTTGGCCTTAAAGATTTTTTTTAAAACACGTCTATTGCTATAAACCTGTTTGCGCAAGCAAGTTTATTATATTCGTTTCGACCGTAAAATTTTCAATACGGTAAATGGTCCCTTAGAATACATGTTTTTATCTTGGTATGGAAAAAAAACGAAATTATCATGTTAAACATCACCTTAACTTGCCTTTAAGTCATTTAAGCAGTTCCATGCATAGTATACATATGTCACAAAAAAATTGAGTGTAATAGGTAATTATGTGTAAAATAAAAAAAAAGACGCTCGAAAATAGAAAGCCTTTTTAAATAAGAAATGTTTTAAAAACATTATAAACTAATCTTACCAATTTGTGGGTGTTCAAAAAAAAAAAAAAACTGTTCAATGGTATTGTTTCTGTTAAGATATTTTCTAATAAAACATTCATCGTATGACTGGCTCCGTATTTCGAGCGAATCTGGTTAAATGATTGTTGTAAAGCTTTAGTAGACAATGTCGAGTGATCGCATCTGTTTGACAAAAATAACAAATTGATTTTTTTTTTAACCAGTGAAATTGAAAATAAATACTTTTGAAAAATGTAAAAAGCCACATAAATTAAGAGCACATGTACAATCCCCACTTTTCTGGTCATTTAGATTGTGTGTGGTACGAACATTTTAATGAATTACTAGGACAGGAAAAAAAAAAAAAAGAATATGTCAGGTTCAAACCACAAATTGTGGTATTGAAAGTGATCTACTTTTTTTTTATAACAGGGACTTTATTTTTTCAAGTTTTTTTCAAAGTACTTTTATAAAACTGTGTTGAAGTAATAGAAGGTTGTTGAAAAAAATTAGTGTGACCTGATAGAAAATTACCTTGAATCAAGTTGTGGTGTTTATTTAAAATTTCTCTTAATTTTTTTTTTTTGTGTTAAACAAATATTCGTTTGAAAATAAATTTATTTTGGGAGTGTACAAGTCGAAGCATTGCTAAATGCAATGGTTTTCTCAAGTGTAACGAATCGAATTTTTTTAATGCGATATTGGAATGTCTTGTTATTTGTTTTTTCATTGTTTCTATGCAAAAGTGATGCTCAATTACATTTTGCTAGTCTAGGAAATTGGGGATCAGGATCCTCAGCACAATATGCTTGTGGAAAAACGTTAAGCGTTTTTTGTGAAAAGCAGCCTATAAAACATATAATATCACCTGGAAGTAATTTCATTGGGGGAATTGATGGATTAAATGATACTAAATGGAATACGAGCTTTACACAGGCGTATCTTCACAGCAATTTGAAAGTACCGTTTCTTACAGTTTTAGGTCTAGAGGATTGGAATAAAAACTACACTGCAGAAATTGTTTATACGAATATGACATATCACACAGATAGTATAGAAGAATCTAAAAAAGCAACGGCCCCAGTATGGACAATGCCTAACGCATGGTATCATCGTTTAGATCATTTTCGTGATACAACAAGTATGTTATTTTAATTATGATAGTATGACAATTTTGTTTTTCTTTTAAGAGACGGGAGTTAATTTTGGGTCATCACGAGCGTCTGTGATTTATGTGATGATTGATACGTATATTTTGAGTGAAAATTTCCCTCAGCAAAATATTACTGAATTACATTGGAATGATTTAAGAGAAACATTGACAATTGCTGGAAGTGTGGTAGATTGGGTAATTGTTGTTGGAGACAAGCCCATTTTATCTTCTGGTGCAAGTAAAGGAGATGCTTATTTATCTCAAACATTACGTCAATTATTAAAATCAACTAATGTGGATGCCTATATCTCAGGAGGTGATTTTAATATGGAATTAATAGAAGATGGTTCTTTGATTCATATCAATTGTGGAACCGGTTCCTCTTCCGATCATATACCCCGAACTGCTATGCCTAATTCGGTTTTCTATGATAATAAAGTTGGTTTCTGTTTTCATACATTAACAAAAACCGACTTTACGACACAGTTCGTGGACGGTCATACAGCTGACATTTTATTTGAATACAAAAAACGCTTAAATAATAGACCCATGTCTTACCTGGATAGATTTAACAAATATCATAAATTACCTATGGTAGGCACTTCTACTTTCCATGTCTTTTGTAATTGTTACCTTTTTTTTTAGAATCTGTATATTCCTATCCAACTTGGACCAACTCTTGTAATGAATGAAAAAGATATTTTCTTACGTATATGTGGAACCATTGGACTTATTGTAGCCTTTTATTTAGTAGCGCTTTTATCAGTTGTTTTTGGTTCACGAGCATTTAAAGCCATTAAATAAAACCATTGATTTTTAATAAGAAAGGGTGTTTTTTCGAGTGCTAAAAAATTTTTTAACCCCAATTGTGTGTTGAGGTTTTCAAATCGTTTTGGTATCAAAACAATGTTTTTCTTTCGTCTACCGTTTCCTTTACAAAAAAAAAGACTTAATTTTAAACTATTTATAGTATCCATTTTTGTTAATAAGTAAAAAAAAAATATTACAACTATTACCTAGTTGTATGGGAAGGTCCAAAGATTAATCTTTGGTTTGTTATAAATAAAAGGAAAACAAAAAGAAAAATTGAGGATGACCATCACTCTAACAATACACACCTTTCAGTAAAGTCGTGCGTATCGAGTCCTTGAATTGTGGACGCTTTGCCGTAAATTGTTTTAAGATGCGTGAATAAAACATTTAATTCGTCACTGGTAAAAGGTTCTGTTCCAGGGAACGTTAAGATATATTGAAGTTCATTAAATGATAATCTTCCATTGAACTCTGTATCAAAACATTGAAACGCTTCACTCAGTAAATTTTCATCTATGGGCGAAGTATAGTGTTGTTGAAATAATGTTAAAAATGTTTTGATATTGATTTCTGCAACATTGGTTTTGAAGAAAGGAAATTACATGATCAAAAAATACTATTCATTCACTTACCATTACTCACTTGCTTATCTTCACTGCTTTCCTTCTTTTCATTTTTTGTTTTGCTTTCTACAAAATAAGCTTTTTAATAGACCAAAGTTTAATTCGTGCAACTAAAAATTGTTTTTTTTGTGTTTTTTAACGGCTTACGCGTTATTTTGTTTAGCAAATCTTTTGTGGACCCTGTTTGACCTGACAACAAATGTGCGTCATTTTTTGTACAATAATATAATGAAAGTTTTGTTATACCTAAACACCGTAATAACGTTATTGTTTCATTCTGATTCAAATGTTCATCATTATTCGTGTCTAAAAAGGAGAAAGTCGCTCTACAGAAAAACCACTACAGATAAAAAAACATGAAAAAAGAATATCTTACTCTATACATTGTTTTTGTTTTAAAGTTAAATGATTTAATGAATTCATGACACTAATGAAAAGTAGAACAGATGACGCCCGATGCAAGAACAAACACAATCGATGTGAATAAATAATTTTTTTCTACTCGGGCGTTACACGTGAGCACAAATCAAGACAAATGTGACAATAAAG